>NC_142933.1:64273644-64301144 GCF_046866305.1 Octopus bimaculoides
TCAATGTGTCGCCTTATATTAAAAGCCATGTCTACAAGAAAACGTCTTTGGCAAGAATTGTATTTTGAAATGCAATATGACTGACATGGAAAGTTTAGACAGCTCCTATTACCCGCCGAAATAGCTCAGTTGGGAGAGCGGTAGACTGAAGATCTAAAGGTCCCTGGTTCAATCCCGGGTTTCGGCATCCGGTGGCTGGTCTGCTTATTTTTTTCCTTTTCCTTCTTCATATTCTGTTTTCCTTCATGTTGTAGTCCTAGGCTTGACCAACTGTTCTTTTCAATGATTTTATTTGCATTCATTTCATCCCAGATCCCAACTACCTTTCATTCCTCTGGAAAACTCGGAGTAATGATTTCTTAAGTTTTAGTCTCTCGTACAATGTCATTACTGAGTTCTCTTTTCTACTTGTTCACGCACCTCCCCCTCCCTCACTTTCACGTGCACGCACACTGCACACGCAAAGGAGCACATATGAATTCGTAGAGAGCCACTTTAATTTCTTTGCAGTACTTACGTTCTGCTTTCGTCGGTAACTCTGAGTACTGGGGCAATGAAATCTGTAGTACCGAGGTTGATACAATCGATTAAATCACTCTCAATGTGTCGCCTTATATTAAAAGCCATGTCTACAAGAAAACGTCTCTGGCAAGAATGTATTTTGAAATGCAATATGACTGACATGGAAAGTTTAGATAAAGGACATTACCAGCCGAAATAGCTCAGTTGGGAGAGCGTTAGACTGAAGATCTAAAGGTCCCTGGTTCAATCCCGGGTTTCAGCATCCGGTGGCTGGACTACGTTTTTTTCTTTCGTTCAAATTTTAATTTAGGCCTGACCAACTAATCCTTTCAATGATTTTATTTGCATTCATTTCATCCCGTATTCCACCTGCCTTTCATTCCATTGGATTTGTTATATTCCTTATGCAAACAGGAAAAATTTAACTCAAAATTTGAGTGTATGTATATTTTTATTAAGCTTCGTAAGTGCCAACGTATGAAACTCCCGGCCCTTGAGTCAGTCTATTGCTTCTGTTAAATACTAATAAAAATATCTTATATTACAACAATTTTTGTCTTATTATATTACATCATGATCCTTCTTTACGATTTCCATTACAATTTCAAATTGTTTCTGACAATACCTTCTACCTAGTTTGCGCTACAAGCCTCTCTCGAGGTTTCTGTATATTTCTTTTTCACCATTTACATTTGTTTTCTTAAAACAAAAGCACTTCATTTTTTTAATCGTCATAACGACATTCTTTCTCTTTTCGTTTTTCTAATTGTAACACTGAAAATGTCATTACAGTATTAAATATTAGACATGATGTCGAAACTATTGCGTCATCTATACAAAGGATAATCCTGTGGATACAAAATATAAGCTACAACACGTTACGAAATGTTCCAATAATTATAAGATTTCTGTTTATAATAACTGGAGTACTTGGTAACGCGTTGAACTGCTACGGTGCCAATCTTGAGAATCTGGTTTTCACAAAACAAGAAAGAACTCGCTCAATCAAGAGATTACAGCTGCAAACTCTGTGAAAATATTTATCCATTGGGGAGTAATTTGAAAAATTAAAACCAAGTGATGATACATAAATTGTTGAGCGAAGGTGATGGATGGAAAAGTCGGGTTGACGATTTCTCAAATTTTGGTTTCCTCAATAATATAAATCATTTCTGTGTAATCATTTCTATTTGCTTTCTCCTGTCTGTGAAAAGAATGTGGTTTGATATACAATGCGATTGACATGGAAAGGTTAGATAAAACCAGTCACCAGCCGAAATAGCTCAGTTGGGAGAACGTTAGACTGAAGATCTAAAGGTCCCTGGTTCAATCCCGGGTTTCGGCATCCGGTGGCTGGTCTGCTTATTTTTTTCCTTTTCCTTCTTCATATTCTGTTTTCATTCATGTTTTAGTCCTAGGCCTGACCAACCGTTCTTTTCAATAATTTTATTTGCATTCATTTCATCCCAGATCCCAACTACCTTTCATTCCTCTGGAAAACTCGGAGTAACGATTTCTTATGTTTTGGTCTCTCGTACAATGTCATTACTGAGTACTCTTTTCTACTTGCTCACGCACCTCCCCATCCCTCTCTTTCACTCGCGCACGCACACACACACACAGACACACGCACACACACACACACACACACACACGCACACACACACACACACACACACACACACATGAATTCGTAGAGAGTCACTTTAATAATTTCTTTGCAGTACTCACGTTCTGCTTTCTTCGGTAACTCTGGGTACTGGGGCCAATGAAATCTGAAGTACCGAGGTTGATACAATCGATTAAATCACTCTCAATGCGTCGCCTTATATTAAAAGCCATGTCTACAAGAAAACGTCTTTGGCAAGAATTGTATTTTGAAATGCAATATGACTGACATGGAAAGTTTAGACAGCTCCTATTACCGGCCGAAATAGCTCAGTTGGGAGAGCGTTAGACTGAAGATCTAAAGGTCCCTGGTTCAATCCCGGGTTTCGGCATCCGGTGGCTGGTCTGCTTATTTTTTTCCTTTTCCTTCTTCATATTCTGTTTTCCTTCATGTTGTAGTCCTAGGCTTGACCAACTGTTCTTTTCAATGATTTTATTTGCATTCATTTCATCCCAGATCCCAACTACCTTTCATTCCTCTGGAAAACTCGGAGTAATGATTTCTTAAGTTTTGGTCTCTCGTACAATGTCATTACTGAGTACTCTTTTCTACTTGCTCACGCACCTCCCCCTCCCTCTCTTTCACGCGCACGCACATACACACGCAAAGGAGCACATATGAATTCGTAGAGAGCCACTTTAATTTCTTTGCAGTACTTACGTTCTGCTTTCGTCGGTAACTCTGAGTACTGGGGCAATGAAATCTGTAGTACCGAGGTTGATACAATCGATTAAATCACTCTCAATGTGTCGCCTTATATTAAAAGCCATGTCTACAAGAAAACGTGTTTGGTAAGAATGTATTTTGAAATGCAATATGACTGACATGGAAAGTTTAGACAAATACCATCACCAGCCGAAATAGCTCAGTTGGGAGAGCGTTAGACTGAAGATCTAAAGGTCCCTGGTTCAATCCCGGGTTTCGGCATCCGGTGGCTGGTCTGCTTATTTTTTTCCTTTTCCTTCTTCATATTCTGTTTTCATTCATGTTTTAGTCCTAGGCCTGACCAACCGTTCTTTTCAATAATTTTATTTGCATTCATTTCATCCCAGATCCCAACTACCTTTCATTCCTCTGGAAAACTCGGAGTAACGATTTCTTATGTTTTGGTCTCTCGTACAATGTCATTACTGAGTACTCTTTTCTACTTGCTCACGCACCTCCCCATCCCACACACACACACACACACACACACACACACACACACACACACAAAGGAACACATGAATTCGTAGAGAGTCACTTTAATAATTTCTTTGCAGTACTCACGTTCTGCTTTCTTCGGTAACTCTGGGTACTGGGGCCAATGAAATCTGTAGTACCGAGGTTGATACAATCGATTAAATCAATCTCAATGTGTCGCCTTATATTCAAAGCCATGTCTACAAGAAAACGTCTTTGGCAAGAATTGTATTTTGAAATGCCATATGACTGACATGGAAAGTTTAGACAGATCCTATTACCAGCCGAAATAGCTCAGTTGGGAGAGCGTTAGACTGAAGATCTAAAGGTCCCGGGTTTCGGCATCCGGTGGCTGGTCTGCTTATTTTTTTCCTTTTCCTTCTTCATATTCTGTTTTCATTCATGTTTTAGTCCTAGGCCTGACCAACCGTTCTTTTCAATAATTTTATTTGCATTCATTTCATCCCAGATCCCAACTACCTTTCATTCCTCTGGAAAACTCGGAGTAACGATTTCTTATGTTTTGGTCTCTCGTACAATGTCATTACTGAGTACTCTTTTCTACTTGCTCACGCACCTCCCCATCCCTCTCTTTCACTCGCGCACGCACACACACACACAAACACACGTACACACACACACACACGCACACACACACACACACACACACACACACACACACACACACACACACACACACACACACACACACACACATGAATTCGTAGAGAGTCACTTTAATAATTTCTTTGCAGTACTCACGTTCTGCTTTCTTCGGTAACTCTGGGTACTGGGGCCAATGAAATCTGAAGTACCGAGGTTGATACAATCGATTAAATCACTCTCAATGCGTCGCCTTATATTAAAAGCCATGTCTACAAGAAAACGTCTTTGGCAAGAATTGTATTTTGAAATGCAATATGACTGACATGGAAAGTTTAGACAGCTCCTATTACCAGCCGAAATAGCTCAGTTGGGAGAGCGTTAGACTGAAGATCTAAAGGTCCCTGGTTCAATCCCGGGTTTCGGCATCCGGTGGCTGGTCTGCTTATTTTTTTCCTTTTCCTTCTTCATATTCTGTTTTCCTTCATGTTGTAGTCCTAGGCTTGACCAACTGTTCTTTTCAATGATTTTATTTGCATTCATTTCATCCCAGATCCCAACTACCTTTCATTCCTCTGGAAAACTCGGAGTAATGATTTCTTAAGTTTTAGTCTCTCGTACAATGTCATTACTGAGTTCTCTTTTCTACTTGTTCACGCACCTCCCCCTCCCTCACTTTCACGTGCACGCACACTACACACGCAAAGGAGCACATATGAATTCGTAGAGAGTCACTTTAATTTCTTTGCAGTACTTACGTTCTGCTTTCGTCGGTAACTCTGAGTACTGGGGCAATGAAATCTGTAGTACCGAGGTTGATACAATCGATTAAATCACTCTCAATGTGTCGCCTTATATTAAAAGCCATGTCTACAAGAAAACGTGTTTGGTAAGAATGTATTTTGAAATGCAATATGACTGACATGGAAAGTTTAGATAAAGGACATTACCAGCCGAAATAGCTCAGTTGGGAGAGCGTTAGACTGAAGATCTAAAGGTCCCTGGTTCAATCCCGGGTTTCGGCATCCGGTGGCTGGTCTGCTTATTTTTTTCCTTTTCCTTCTTCATATTCTGTTTTCCTTCATGTTGTAGTCCTAGGCTTGACCAACTGTTCTTTTCAATGATTTTATTTGCATTCATTTCATCCCAGATCCCAACTACCTTTCATTCCTCTGGAAAACTCGGAGTAATGATTTCTTAAGTTTTAGTCTCTCGTACAATGTCATTACTGAGTTCTCTTTTCTACTTGTTCACGCACCTCCCCCTCCCTCACTTTCACGTGCACGCACACTACACACGCAAAGGAGCACATATGAATTCGTAGAGAGCCACTTTAATTTCTTTGCAGTACTTACGTTCTGCTTTCGTCGGTAACTCTGAGTACTGGGGCAATGAAATCTGTAGTACCGAGGTTGATACAATCGATTAAATCACTCTCAATGTGTCGCCTTATATTAAAAGCCATGTCTACAAGAAAACGTCTCTGGCAAGAATGTATTTTGAAATGCAATATGACTGACATGGAAAGTTTAGATAAAGGACATTACCAGCCGAAATAGCTCAGTTGGGAGAGCGTTAGACTGAAGATCTAAAGGTCCCTGGTTCAATCCCGGGTTTCAGCATCCGGTGGCTGGACTACGTTTTTTTCTTTCGTTCAAATTTTAATTTAGGCCTGACCAACTAATCCTTTCAATGATTTTATTTGCATTCATTTCATCCCGTATTCCACCTGCCTTTCATTCCATTGGATTTGTTATATTCCTTATGCAAACAGGAAAAATTTAACTCAAAATTTGAGTGTATGTATATTTTTATTAAGCTTCGTAAGTGCCAACGTATGAAACTCCCGGCCCTTGAGTCAGTCTATTGCTTCTGTTAAATACTAATAAAAATATCTTATATTACAACAATTTTTGTCTTATTATATTACATCATGATCCTTCTTTACGATTTCCATTACAATTTCAAATTGTTTCTGACAATACCTTCTACCTAGTTTGCGCTACAAGCCTCTCTCGAGGTTTCTGTATATTTCTTTTTCACCATTTACATTTGTTTTCTTAAAACAAAAGCACTTCATTTTTTTAATCGTCATAACGACATTCTTTCTCTTTTCGTTTTTCTAATTGTAACACTGAAAATGTCATTACAGTATTAAATATTAGACATGATGTCGAAACTATTGCGTCATCTATACAAAGGATAATCCTGTGGATACAAAATATAAGCTACAACACGTTACGAAATGTTCCAAAAATTATAAGATTTCTGTTTATAATAACTGGAGTACTTGGTAACGCGTTGAACTGCTACGGTGCCAATCTTGAGAATCTGGTTTTCACAAAACAAGAAAGAACTCGCTCAATCAAGAGATTACAGCTGCAAACTCTGTGAAAATATTTATCCATTGGGGAGTAATTTGAAAAATTAAAACCAAGTGATGATACATAAATTGTTGAGCGAAGGTGATGGATGGAAAAGTCGGGTTGACGATTTCTCAAATTTTGGTTTCCTCAATAATATAAATCATTTCTGTGTAATCATTTCTATTTGCTTTCTCCTGTCTGTGAAAAGAATGTGGTTTGATATACAATGCGATTGACATGGAAAGGTTAGATAAAATCAGTCACCAGCCGAAATAGCTCAGTTGGGAGAGCGTTAGACTGAAGATCTAAAGGTCCCTGGTTCTATCCCGGGTTTCGGCATCCGGTGGCTGGTCTGCTTATTTTTTTCCTTTTCCTTCTTCATATTCTGTTTTCCTTCATGTTGTAGTTCTAGGCCTGACCAACTGTTCTTTTCAATGATTATATTTGCATTCATTTCATCCCAGATCCCAGCTACCTTTCATTCCTCTGGAAAACTCGGAGTTATGATTTCTTAAGTTTTGGTCTCTCGTACAATGTCAATACTGAGTACTCTTTTCTACTTGCTCACGCACCTCCCCCTCCCTCTCTTTCACGCGCACGCACATACACACGCAAAGGAGCACATATGAATTCGTAGAGAGCCACTTTAATTTCTTTGCAGTACTTACGTTCTGCTTTCGTCGGTAACTCTGAGTACTGGGGCAATGAAATCTGTAGTACCGAGGTTGATACAATCGATTAAATCACTCTCAATGTGTCGCCTTATATTAAAAGCCATGTCTACAAGAAAACGTGTTTGGTAAGAATGTATTTTGAAATGCAATATGACTGACATGGAAAGTTTAGACAAACGCCATCACCAGCCGAAATAGCTCAGTTGGGAGAGCGTTAGACTGAAGATCTAAAGGTCCCTGGTTCAATCCCGGGTTTCGGCATCCGGTGGCTGGTCTGCTTATTTTTTTCCTTTTCCTTCTTCATATTCTGTTTTCATTCATGTTTTAGTCCTAGGCCTGACCAACCGTTCTTTTCAATAATTTTATTTGCATTCATTTCATCCCAGATCCCAACTACCTTTCATTCCTCTGGAAAACTCGGAGTAACGATTTCTTATGTTTTGGTCTCTCGTACAATGTCATTACTGAGTACTCTTTTCTACTTGCTCACGCACCTCCCCATCCCTCTCTTTCACTCGCGCACGCACACACACACACAGACACACGCACACACACACACACACACACACACACACACACACACACACACACACACAAAGGAACACATGAATTCGTAGAGAGTCACTTTAATAATTTCTTTGCAGTACTCACGTTCTGCTTTCTTCGGTAACTCTGGGTACTGGGGCCAATGAAATCTGTAGTACCGAGGTTGATACAATCGATTAAATCACTCTCAATGTGTCGCCTTATATTAAAAGCCATGTCTACAAGAAAACGTCTTTGGCAAGAATTGTATTTTGAAATGCAATATGACTGACATGGAAAGTTTAGACAGCTCCTATTACCCGCCGAAATAGCTCAGTTGGGAGAGCGGTAGACTGAAGATCTAAAGGTCCCTGGTTCAATCCCGGGTTTCGGCATCCGGTGGCTGGTCTGCTTATTTTTTTCCTTTTCCTTCTTCATATTCTGTTTTCCTTCATGTTGTAGTCCTAGGCTTGACCAACTGTTCTTTTCAATGATTTTATTTGCATTCATTTCATCCCAGATCCCAACTACCTTTCATTCCTCTGGAAAACTCGGAGTAATGATTTCTTAAGTTTTAGTCTCTCGTACAATGTCATTACTGAGTTCTCTTTTCTACTTGTTCACGCACCTCCCCCTCCCTCACTTTCACGTGCACGCACACTGCACACGCAAAGGAGCACATATGAATTCGTAGAGAGCCACTTTAATTTCTTTGCAGTACTTACGTTCTGCTTTCGTCGGTAACTCTGAGTACTGGGGCAATGAAATCTGTAGTACCGAGGTTGATACAATCGATTAAATCACTCTCAATGTGTCGCCTTATATTAAAAGCCATGTCTACAAGAAAACGTCTCTGGCAAGAATGTATTTTGAAATGCAATATGACTGACATGGAAAGTTTAGATAAAGGACATTACCAGCCGAAATAGCTCAGTTGGGAGAGCGTTAGACTGAAGATCTAAAGGTCCCTGGTTCAATCCCGGGTTTCAGCATCCGGTGGCTGGACTACGTTTTTTTCTTTCGTTCAAATTTTAATTTAGGCCTGACCAACTAATCCTTTCAATGATTTTATTTGCATTCATTTCATCCCGTATTCCACCTGCCTTTCATTCCATTGGATTTGTTATATTCCTTATGCAAACAGGAAAAATTTAACTCAAAATTTGAGTGTATGTATATTTTTATTAAGCTTCGTAAGTGCCAACGTATGAAACTCCCGGCCCTTGAGTCAGTCTATTGCTTCTGTTAAATACTAATAAAAATATCTTATATTACAACAATTTTTGTCTTATTATATTACATCATGATCCTTCTTTACGATTTCCATTACAATTTCAAATTGTTTCTGACAATACCTTCTACCTAGTTTGCGCTACAAGCCTCTCTCGAGGTTTCTGTATATTTCTTTTTCACCATTTACATTTGTTTTCTTAAAACAAAAGCACTTCATTTTTTTAATCGTCATAACGACATTCTTTCTCTTTTCGTTTTTCTAATTGTAACACTGAAAATGTCATTACAGTATTAAATATTAGACATGATGTCGAAACTATTGCGTCATCTATAGAAAGGATAATCCTGTGGATACAAAATATAAGCTACAACACGTTACGAAATGTTCCAATAATTATAAGATTTCTGTTTATAATAACTGGAGTACTTGGTAACGCGTTGAACTGCTACGGTGCCAATCTTGAGAATCTGGTTTTCACAAAACAAGAAAGAACTCGCTCAATCAAGAGATTACAGCTGCAAACTCTGTGAAAATATTTATCCATTGGGGAGTAATTTGAAAAATTAAAACCAAGTGATGATACATAAATTGTTGAGCGAAGGTGATGGATGGAAAAGTCGGGTTGACGATTTCTCAAATTTTGGTTTCCTCAATAATATAAATCATTTCTGTGTAATCATTTCTATTTGCTTTCTCCTGTCTGTGAAAAGAATGTGGTTTGATATACAATGCGATTGACATGGAAAGGTTAGATAAAACCAGTCACCAGCCGAAATAGCTCAGTTGGGAGAACGTTAGACTGAAGATCTAAAGGTCCCTGGTTCAATCCCGGGTTTCGGCATCCGGTGGCTGGTCTGCTTATTTTTTTCCTTTTCCTTCTTCATATTCTGTTTTCATTCATGTTTTAGTCCTAGGCCTGACCAACCGTTCTTTTCAATAATTTTATTTGCATTCATTTCATCCCAGATCCCAACTACCTTTCATTCCTCTGGAAAACTCGGAGTAACGATTTCTTATGTTTTGGTCTCTCGTACAATGTCATTACTGAGTACTCTTTTCTACTTGCTCACGCACCTCCCCATCCCTCTCTTTCACTCGCGCACGCACACACACACACAGACACACGCACACACACACACACACACACACACGCACACACACACACACACACACACACACACATGAATTCGTAGAGAGTCACTTTAATAATTTCTTTGCAGTACTCACGTTCTGCTTTCTTCGGTAACTCTGGGTACTGGGGCCAATGAAATCTGAAGTACCGAGGTTGATACAATCGATTAAATCACTCTCAATGCGTCGCCTTATATTAAAAGCCATGTCTACAAGAAAACGTCTTTGGCAAGAATTGTATTTTGAAATGCAATATGACTGACATGGAAAGTTTAGACAGCTCCTATTACCGGCCGAAATAGCTCAGTTGGGAGAGCGTTAGACTGAAGATCTAAAGGTCCCTGGTTCAATCCCGGGTTTCGGCATCCGGTGGCTGGTCTGCTTATTTTTTTCCTTTTCCTTCTTCATATTCTGTTTTCCTTCATGTTGTAGTCCTAGGCTTGACCAACTGTTCTTTTCAATGATTTTATTTGCATTCATTTCATCCCAGATCCCAACTACCTTTCATTCCTCTGGAAAACTCGGAGTAATGATTTCTTAAGTTTTGGTCTCTCGTACAATGTCATTACTGAGTACTCTTTTCTACTTGCTCACGCACCTCCCCCTCCCTCTCTTTCACGCGCACGCACATACACACGCAAAGGAGCACATATGAATTCGTAGAGAGCCACTTTAATTTCTTTGCAGTACTTACGTTCTGCTTTCGTCGGTAACTCTGAGTACTGGGGCAATGAAATCTGTAGTACCGAGGTTGATACAATCGATTAAATCACTCTCAATGTGTCGCCTTATATTAAAAGCCATGTCTACAAGAAAACGTGTTTGGTAAGAATGTATTTTGAAATGCAATATGACTGACATGGAAAGTTTAGACAAATACCATCACCAGCCGAAATAGCTCAGTTGGGAGAGCGTTAGACTGAAGATCTAAAGGTCCCTGGTTCAATCCCGGGTTTCGGCATCCGGTGGCTGGTCTGCTTATTTTTTTCCTTTTCCTTCTTCATATTCTGTTTTCATTCATGTTTTAGTCCTAGGCCTGACCAACCGTTCTTTTCAATAATTTTATTTGCATTCATTTCATCCCAGATCCCAACTACCTTTCATTCCTCTGGAAAACTCGGAGTAACGATTTCTTATGTTTTGGTCTCTCGTACAATGTCATTACTGAGTACTCTTTTCTACTTGCTCACGCACCTCCCCATCCCACACACACACACACACACACACACACACACACACACACACACAAAGGAACACATGAATTCGTAGAGAGTCACTTTAATAATTTCTTTGCAGTACTCACGTTCTGCTTTCTTCGGTAACTCTGGGTACTGGGGCCAATGAAATCTGTAGTACCGAGGTTGATACAATCGATTAAATCAATCTCAATGTGTCGCCTTATATTCAAAGCCATGTCTACAAGAAAACGTCTTTGGCAAGAATTGTATTTTGAAATGCCATATGACTGACATGGAAAGTTTAGACAGATCCTATTACCAGCCGAAATAGCTCAGTTGGGAGAGCGTTAGACTGAAGATCTAAAGGTCCCGGGTTTCGGCATCCGGTGGCTGGTCTGCTTATTTTTTTCCTTTTCCTTCTTCATATTCTGTTTTCATTCATGTTTTAGTCCTAGGCCTGACCAACCGTTCTTTTCAATAATTTTATTTGCATTCATTTCATCCCAGATCCCAACTACCTTTCATTCCTCTGGAAAACTCGGAGTAACGATTTCTTATGTTTTGGTCTCTCGTACAATGTCATTACTGAGTACTCTTTTCTACTTGCTCACGCACCTCCCCATCCCTCTCTTTCACTCGCGCACGCACACACACACACAAACACACGTACACACACACACACACGCACACACACACACACACACACACACACACACACACACACACACACACACACACACACACACACACACACATGAATTCGTAGAGAGTCACTTTAATAATTTCTTTGCAGTACTCACGTTCTGCTTTCTTCGGTAACTCTGGGTACTGGGGCCAATGAAATCTGAAGTACCGAGGTTGATACAATCGATTAAATCACTCTCAATGCGTCGCCTTATATTAAAAGCCATGTCTACAAGAAAACGTCTTTGGCAAGAATTGTATTTTGAAATGCAATATGACTGACATGGAAAGTTTAGACAGCTCCTATTACCAGCCGAAATAGCTCAGTTGGGAGAGCGTTAGACTGAAGATCTAAAGGTCCCTGGTTCAATCCCGGGTTTCGGCATCCGGTGGCTGGTCTGCTTATTTTTTTCCTTTTCCTTCTTCATATTCTGTTTTCCTTCATGTTGTAGTCCTAGGCTTGACCAACTGTTCTTTTCAATGATTTTATTTGCATTCATTTCATCCCAGATCCCAACTACCTTTCATTCCTCTGGAAAACTCGGAGTAATGATTTCTTAAGTTTTAGTCTCTCGTACAATGTCATTACTGAGTTCTCTTTTCTACTTGTTCACGCACCTCCCCCTCCCTCACTTTCACGTGCACGCACACTACACACGCAAAGGAGCACATATGAATTCGTAGAGAGTCACTTTAATTTCTTTGCAGTACTTACGTTCTGCTTTCGTCGGTAACTCTGAGTACTGGGGCAATGAAATCTGTAGTACCGAGGTTGATACAATCGATTAAATCACTCTCAATGTGTCGCCTTATATTAAAAGCCATGTCTACAAGAAAACGTGTTTGGTAAGAATGTATTTTGAAATGCAATATGACTGACATGGAAAGTTTAGATAAAGGACATTACCAGCCGAAATAGCTCAGTTGGGAGAGCGTTAGACTGAAGATCTAAAGGTCCCTGGTTCAATCCCGGGTTTCGGCATCCGGTGGCTGGTCTGCTTATTTTTTTCCTTTTCCTTCTTCATATTCTGTTTTCCTTCATGTTGTAGTCCTAGGCTTGACCAACTGTTCTTTTCAATGATTTTATTTGCATTCATTTCATCCCAGATCCCAACTACCTTTCATTCCTCTGGAAAACTCGGAGTAATGATTTCTTAAGTTTTAGTCTCTCGTACAATGTCATTACTGAGTTCTCTTTTCTACTTGTTCACGCACCTCCCCCTCCCTCACTTTCACGTGCACGCACACTACACACGCAAAGGAGCACATATGAATTCGTAGAGAGCCACTTTAATTTCTTTGCAGTACTTACGTTCTGCTTTCGTCGGTAACTCTGAGTACTGGGGCAATGAAATCTGTAGTACCGAGGTTGATACAATCGATTAAATCACTCTCAATGTGTCGCCTTATATTAAAAGCCATGTCTACAAGAAAACGTCTCTGGCAAGAATGTATTTTGAAATGCAATATGACTGACATGGAAAGTTTAGATAAAGGACATTACCAGCCGAAATAGCTCAGTTGGGAGAGCGTTAGACTGAAGATCTAAAGGTCCCTGGTTCAATCCCGGGTTTCAGCATCCGGTGGCTGGACTACGTTTTTTTCTTTCGTTCAAATTTTAATTTAGGCCTGACCAACTAATCCTTTCAATGATTTTATTTGCATTCATTTCATCCCGTATTCCACCTGCCTTTCATTCCATTGGATTTGTTATATTCCTTATGCAAACAGGAAAAATTTAACTCAAAATTTGAGTGTATGTATATTTTTATTAAGCTTCGTAAGTGCCAACGTATGAAACTCCCGGCCCTTGAGTCAGTCTATTGCTTCTGTTAAATACTAATAAAAATATCTTATATTACAACAATTTTTGTCTTATTATATTACATCATGATCCTTCTTTACGATTTCCATTACAATTTCAAATTGTTTCTGACAATACCTTCTACCTAGTTTGCGCTACAAGCCTCTCTCGAGGTTTCTGTATATTTCTTTTTCACCATTTACATTTGTTTTCTTAAAACAAAAGCACTTCATTTTTTTAATCGTCATAACGACATTCTTTCTCTTTTCGTTTTTCTAATTGTAACACTGAAAATGTCATTACAGTATTAAATATTAGACATGATGTCGAAACTATTGCGTCATCTATACAAAGGATAATCCTGTGGATACAAAATATAAGCTACAACACGTTACGAAATGTTCCAATAATTATAAGATTTCTGTTTATAATAACTGGAGTACTTGGTAACGCGTTGAACTGCTACGGTGCCAATCTTGAGAATCTGGTTTTCACAAAACAAGAAAGAACTCGCTCAATCAAGAGATTACAGCTGCAAACTCTGTGAAAATATTTATCCATTGGGGAGTAATTTGAAAAATTAAAACCAAGTGATGATACATAAATTGTTGAGCGAAGGTGATGGATGGAAAAGTCGGGTTGACGATTTCTCAAATTTTGGTTTCCTCAATAATATAAATCATTTCTGTGTAATCATTTCTATTTGCTTTCTCCTGTCTGTGAAAAGAATGTGGTTTGATATACAATGCGATTGACATGGAAAGGTTAGATAAAACCAGTCACCAGCCGAAATAGCTCAGTTGGGAGAGCGTTAGACTGAAGATCTAAAGGTCCCTGGTTCAATCCCGGGTTTCGGCATCCGGTGGCTGGTCTGCTTATTTTTTTCCTTTTCCTTCTTCATATTCTGTTTTCATTCATGTTTTAGTCCTAGGCCTGACCAACCGTTCTTTTCAATAATTTTATTTGCATTCATTTCATCCCAGATCCCAACTACCTTTCATTCCTCTGGAAAACTCGGAGTAACGATTTCTTATGTTTTGGTCTCTCGTACAATGTCATTACTGAGTACTCTTTTCTACTTGCTCACGCACCTCCCCATCCCACACACACACACACACACACACACACACACACACACACACAAAGGAACACATGAATTCGTAGAGAGTCACTTTAATAATTTCTTTGCAGTACTCACGTTCTGCTTTCTTCGGTAACTCTGGGTACTGGGGCCAATGAAATCTGTAGTACCGAGGTTGATACAATCGATTAAATCAATCTCAATGTGTCGCCTTATATTCAAAGCCATGTCTACAAGAAAACGTCTTTGGCAAGAATTGTATTTTGAAATGCCATATGACTGACATGGAAAGTTTAGACAGATCCTATTACCAGCCGAAATAGCTCAGTTGGGAGAGCGTTAGACTGAAGATCTAAAGGTCCCGGGTTTCGGCATCCGGTGGCTGGTCTGCTTATTTTTTTCCTTTTCCTTCTTCATATTCTGTTTTCATTCATGTTTTAGTCCTAGGCCTGACCAACCGTTCTTTTCAATAATTTTATTTGCATTCATTTCATCCCAGATCCCAACTACCTTTCATTCCTCTGGAAAACTCGGAGTAACGATTTCTTATGTTTTGGTCTCTCGTACAATGTCATTACTGAGTACTCTTTTCTACTTGCTCACGCACCTCCCCATCCCTCTCTTTCACTCGCGCACGCACACACACACACAAACACACGTACACACACACACACACACACACACACACACACACACACACACACACACACACACACACACACACACACACACACACACACACACATGAATTCGTAGAGAGTCACTTTAATAATTTCTTTGCAGTACTCACGTTCTGCTTTCTTCGGTAACTCTGGGTACTGGGGCCAATGAAATCTGAAGTACCGAGGTTGATACAATCGATTAAATCACTCTCAATGCGTCGCCTTATATTAAAAGCCATGTCTACAAGAAAACGTCTTTGGCAAGAATTGTATTTTGAAATGCAATATGACTGACATGGAAAGTTTAGACAGCTCCTATTTCCAGCCGAAATAGCTCAGTTGGGAGAGCGTTAGACTGAAGATCTAAAGGTCCCTGGTTCAATCCCGGGTTGCGGCATCCGGTGGCTGGTCTGCTTATTTTTTTCCTTTTCCTTCTTCATATTCTGTTTTCCTTCATGTTGTAGTCCTAGGCTTGACCAACTGTTCTTTTCAATGATTTTATTTGCATTCATTTCATCCCAGATCCCAACTACCTTTCATTCCTCTGGAAAACTCGGAGTAATGATTTCTTAAGTTTTAGTCTCTCGTACAATGTCATTACTGAGTTCTCTTTTCTACTTGTTCACGCACCTCCCCCTCCCTCACTTTCACGTGCACGCACACTACACACGCAAAGGAGCACATATGAATTCGTAGAGAGCCACTTTAATTTCTTTGCAGTACTTACGTTCTGCTTTCGTCGGTAACTCTGAGTACTGGGGCAATGAAATCTGTAGTACCGAGGTTGATACAATCGATTAAATCACTCTCAATGTGTCGCCTTATATTAAAAGCCATGTCTACAAGAAAACGTGTTTGGTAAGAATGTATTTTGAAATGCAATATGACTGACATGGAAAGTTTAGACAAATACCATCACCAGCCGAAATAGCTCAGTTGGGAGAGCGTTAGACTGAAGATCTAAAGGTCCCTGGTTCAATCCCGGGTTTCGGCATCCGGTGGCTGGTCTGCTTATTTTTTTCCTTTTCCTTCTTCATATTCTGTTTTCCTTCATGTTGTAGTCCTAGGCTTGACCAACTGTTCTTTTCAATGATTTTATTTGCATTCATTTCATCCCAGATCCCAACTACCTTTCATTCCTCTGGAAAACTCGGAGTAATGATTTCTTAAGTTTTAGTCTCTCGTACAATGTCATTACTGAGTTCTCTTTTCTACTTGTTCACGCACCTCCCCCTCCCTCACTTTCACGTGCACGCACACTACACACGCAAAGGAGCACATATGAATTCGTAGAGAGCCACTTTAATTTCTTTGCAGTACTTACGTTCTGCTTTCGTCGGTAACTCTGAGTACTGGGGCAATGAAATCTGTAGTACCGAGGTTGATACAATCGATTAAATCACTCTCAATGCGTCGCCTTATATTAAAAGCCATGTCTACAAGAAAACGTCTTTGGCAAGAATTGTATTTTGAAATGCAATATGACTGACATGGAAAGTTTAGACAGCTCCTATTACCAGCCGAAATAGCTCAGTTGGGAGAGCGTTAGACTGAAGATCTAAAGGTCCCTGGTTCAATCCCGGGTTTCGGCATCCGGTGGCTGGTCTGCTTATTTTTTTCCTTTTCCTTCTTCATATTCTGTTTTCCTTCATGTTGTAGTCCTAGGCTTGACCAACTGTTCTTTTCAATGATTTTATTTGCATTCATTTCATCCCAGATCCCAACTACCTTTCATTCCTCTGGAAAACTCGGAGTAATGATTTCTTAAGTTTTAGTCTCTCGTACAATGTCATTACTGAGTTCTCTTTTCTACTTGTTCACGCACCTCCCCCTCCCTCACTTTCACGTGCACGCACACTACACACGCAAAGGAGCACATATGAATTCGTAGAGAGCCACTTTAATTTCTTTGCAGTACTTACGTTCTGCTTTCGTCGGTAACTCTGAGTACTGGGGCAATGAAATCTGTAGTACCGAGGTTGATACAATCGATTAAATCACTCTCAATGTGTCGCCTTATATTAAAAGCCATGTCTACAAGAAAACGTGTTTGGTAAGAATGTATTTTGAAATGCAATATGACTGACATGGAAAGTTTAGACAAATACCATCACCAGCCGAAATAGCTCAGTTGGGAGAGCGTTAGACTGAAGATCTAAAGGTCCCTGGTTCAATCCCGGGTTTCGGCATCCGGTGGCTGGTCTGCTTATTTTTTTCCTTTTCCTTCTTCATATTCTGTTTTCCTTCATGTTGTAGTCCTAGGCTTGACCAACTGTTCTTTTCAATGATTTTATTTGCATTCATTTCATCCCAGATCCCAACTACCTTTCATTCCTCTGGAAAACTCGGAGTAATGATTTCTTAAGTTTTAGTCTCTCGTACAATGTCATTACTGAGTTCTCTTTTCTACTTGTTCACGCACCTCCCCCTCCCTCACTTTCACGTGCACGCACACTACACACGCAAAGGAGCACATATGAATTCGTAGAGAGCCACTTTAATTTCTTTGCAGTACTTACGTTCTGCTTTCGTCGGTAACTCTGAGTACTGGGGCAATGAAATCTGTAGTACCGAGGTTGATACAATCGATTAAATCACTCTCAATGTGTCGCCTTATATTAAAAGCCATGTCTACAAGAAAACGTCTCTGGCAAGAATGTATTTTGAAATGCAATATGACTGACATGGAAAGTTTAGATAAAGGACATTACCAGCCGAAATAGCTCAGTTGGGAGAGCGTTAGACTGAAGATCTAAAGGTCCCTGGTTCAATCCCGGGTTTCAGCATCCGGTGGCTGGACTACGTTTTTTTCTTTCGTTCAAATTTTAATTTAGGCCTGACCAACTAATCCTTTCAATGATTTTATTTGCATTCATTTCATCCCGTATTCCACCTGCCTTTCATTCCATTGGATTTGTTATATTCCTTATGCAAACAGGAAAAATTTAACTCAAAATTTGAGTGTATGTATATTTTTATTAAGCTTCGTAAGTGCCAACGTATGAAACTCCCGGCCCTTGAGTCAGTCTATTGCTTCTGTTAAATACTAATAAAAATATCTTATATTACAACAATTTTTGTCTTATTATATTACATCATGATCCTTCTTTACGATTTCCATTACAATTTCAAATTGTTTCTGACAATACCTTCTACCTAGTTTGCGCTACAAGCCTCTCTCGAGGTTTCTGTATATTTCTTTTTCACCATTTACATTTGTTTTCTTAAAACAAAAGCACTTCATTTTTTTAATCGTCATAACGACATTCTTTCTCTTTTCGTTTTTCTAATTGTAACACTGAAAATGTCATTACAGTATTAAATATTAGACATGATGTCGAAACTATTGCGTCATCTATACAAAGGATAATCCTGTGGATACAAAATATAAGCTACAACACGTTACGAAATGTTCCAATAATTATAAGATTTCTGTTTATAATAACTGGAGTACTTGGTAACGCGTTGAACTGCTACGGTGCCAATCTTGAGAATCTGGTTTTCACAAAACAAGAAAGAACTCGCTCAATCAAGAGATTACAGCTGCAAACTCTGTGAAAATATTTATCCATTGGGGAGTAATTTGAAAAATTAAAACCAAGTGATGATACATAAATTGTTGAGCGAAGGTGATGGATGGAAAAGTCGGGTTGACGATTTCTCAAATTTTGGTTTCCTCAATAATATAAATCATTTCTGTGTAATCATTTCTATTTGCTTTCTCCTGTCTGTGAAAAGAATGTGGTTTGATATACAATGCGATTGACATGGAAAAGGTTAGATAAAACCAGCCACCAGCCGAAATAGCTCAGTTGGGAGAGCGTTAGACTGAAAATCTAAAGGTCCCTGGTTCAATCCCGGGTTTCGGCATCCGGTGGCTGGTCTGCTTATTTTTTTCCTTTTCCTTCTTCATATTCTGTTTTCCTTCATGTTGTAGTTGTAGGTCTGACCAACTGTTCTTTTCAATGATTATATTTGCATTCATTTCATCCTAGATCCCAGCTACCTTTCATTCCTCTGGAAAATTCGGAGTTACGATTTCTTAAGTTTTGGTCTCTCGTACAATGTCATTACTGAGTACTCTTTTCTACTTGCTCACGCACCTCCCCCTCCCTCTCTTTCACGCGCACGCACATACACACGCAAAGGAGCACATATGAATTCGTAGAGAGCCACTTTAATTTCTTTGCAGTACTTACGTTCTGCTTTCGTCGGTAACTCTGAGTACTGGGGCAATGAAATCTGTAGTACCGAGGTTGATACAATCGATTAAATCACTCTCAATGTGTCGCCTTATATTAAAAGCCATGTCTACAAGAAAACGTGTTTGGTAAGAATGTATTTTGAAATGCAATATGACTGACATGGAAAGTTTAGTCAAATACCATCACCAGCCGAAATAGCTCAGTTGGGAGAGCGTTAGACTGAAGATCTAAAGGTCCCTGGTTCAATCCCGGGTTTCGGCATCCGGTGGCTGGTCTGCTTATTTTTTTCCTTTTCCTTCTTCATATTCTGTTTTCATTCATGTTTTAGTCCTAGGCCTGACCAACCGTTCTTTTCAATAATTTTATTTGCATTCATTTCATCCCAGATCCCAACTACCTTTCATTCCTCTGGAAAACTCGGAGTAACGATTTCTTATGTTTTGGTCTCTCGTACAATGTCATTACTGAGTACTCTTTTCTACTTGCTCACGCACCTCCCCATCCCTCTCTTTCACTCGCGCACGCACACACACACACAGACACACGCACACACACACACACACACACACGCACACACACACACACAAAGGAACACATGAATTCGTAGAGAGTCACTTTAATAATTTCTTTGCAGTACTCACGTTCTGCTTTCTTCGGTAACTCTGGGTACTGGGGCCAATGAAATCTGTAGTACCGAGGTTGATACAATCGATTAAATCACTCTCAATGTGTCGCCTTATATTCAAAGCCATGTCTACAAGAAAACGTCTTTGGCAAGAATTGTATTTTGAAATGCAATATGACTGACATGGAAAGTTTAGACAGCTCCTATCACCCGCCGAAATAGCTCAGTTGGGAGAGCGTTAGACTGAAGATCTAAAGGTCCCTGGTTCAATCCCGGGTTTCGGCATCCGGTGGCTGGTCTGCTTATTTTTTTCCTTTTCCTTCTTCATATTCTGTTTTCCTTCATGTTGTAGTCCTAGGCTTGACCAACTGTTCTTTTCAATGATTTTATTTGCATTCATTTCATCCCAGATCCCAACTACCTTTCATTCCTCTGGAAAACTCGGAGTAATGATTTCTTAAGTTTTAGTCTCTCGTACAATGTCATTACTGAGTTCTCTTTTCTACTTGTTCACGCACCTCCCCCTCCCTCACTTTCACGTGCACGCACACTGCGCACGCAAAGGAGCACATATGAATTCGTAGAGAGCCACTTTAATTTCTTTGCAGTACTTACGTTCTGCTTTCGTCGGTAACTCTGAGTACTGGGGCAATGAAATCTGTAGTACCGAGGTTGATACAATCGATTAAATCACTCTCAATGTGTCGCCTTATATTAAAAGCCATGTCTACAAGAAAACGTCTCTGGCAAGAATGTATTTTGAAATGCAATATGACTGACATGGAAAGTTTAGATAAAGGACATTACCAGCCGAAATAGCTCAGTTGGGAGAGCGTTAGACTGAAGATCTAAAGGTCCCTGGTTCAATCCCGGGTTTCAGCATCCGGTGGCTGGACTACGTTTTTTTCTTTCGTTCAAATTTTAATTTAGGCCTGACCAACTAATCCTTTCAATGATTTTATTTGCATTCATTTCATCCCGTATTCCACCTGCCTTTCATTCCATTGGATTTGTTATATTCCTTATGCAAACAGGAAAAATTTAACTCAAAATTTGAGTGTATGTATATTTTTATTAAGCTTCGTAAGTGCCAACGTATGAAACTCCCGGCCCTTGAGTCAGTCTATTGCTTCTGTTAAATACTAATAAAAATATCTTATATTACAACAATTTTTGTCTTATTATATTACATCATGATCCTTCTTTACGATTTCCATTACAATTTCAAATTGTTTCTGACAATACTTTCTACCTAGTTTGCGCTACAAGCCTCTCTCGAGGTTTCTGTATATTTCTTTTTCACCATTTACATTTGTTTTCTTAAAACAAAAGCACTTCATTTTTTTAATCGTCATAACGACATTCTTTCTCTTTTCGTTTTTCTAATTGTAACACTGAAAATGTCATTACAGTATTAAATATTAGACATAATGTCGAAACTATAGCGTCATCTATACAAAGGATAATCCTGTGGATACAAAATATAAGCTACAACACGTTACGAAATGTTCCAATAATTATAAGATTTCTGTTTATAATAACTGGAGTACTTGGTAACGCGTTGAACTGCTACGGTGCCAATCTTGAGAATCTGGTTTTCACAAAACAAGAAAGAACTCGCTCAATAAAGAGATTACAGCTGCAAACTCTGTGAAAATATTTATCCATTGGGGAGTAATTTGAAAAATTAAAACCAAGTGATGATACATAAATTGTTGAGCGAAGGTGATGGATGGAAAAGTCGGGTTGACGATTTCTCAAATTTTGGTTTCCTCAATAATATAAATCATTTCTGTGTAATCATTTCTATTTGCTTTCTCCTGTCTGTGAAAAGAATGTGGTTTGATATACAATGCGATTGACATGGAAAGGTTAGATAAAACCAGTCACCAGCCGAAATAGCTCAGTTGGGAGAGCGTTAGACTGAAGATCTAAAGGTCCCTGGTTCAATCCCGGGTTTCGGCATCCGGTGGCTGGTCTGCTAATTTTTTTCCTTTTCCTTCTTCATATTCTGTTTTCCTTCATGTTGTAGTTGTAGGTCTGACCAACTGTTCTTTTCAATGATTATATTTGCATTCATTTCATCCTAGATCCCAGCTACCTTTCATTCCTCTGGAAAACTCGGAGTTACGATTTCTTAAGTTTTGGTCTCTCGTACAATGTCAATACTGAGTACTCTTTTCTACTTGCTCACGCACCTCCCCCTCCCTCTCTTTCACGCGCACGCACATACACACGCAAAGGAGCACATATGAATTCGTAGAGAGCCACTTTAATTTCTTTGCAGTACTTACGTTCTGCTTTCGTCGGTAACTCTGAGTACTGGGGCAATGAAATCTGTAGTACCGAGGTTGATACAATCGAATAAATCACTCTCAATGTGTCGCCTTATATTAAAAGCCATGTCTACAAGAAAACGTGTTTGGTAAGAATGTATTTTGAAATGCAATATGACTGACATGGAAAGTTTAGACAAATGCCATCACCAGCCGAAATAGCTCAGTTGGGAGAGCGTTAGACTGAAGATCTAAAGGTCCCTGATTCAATCCCGGGTTTCGGCATCCGGTGGCTGGTCTGCTTATTTTTTTCCTTTTCCTTCTTCATATTCTGTTTTCATTCATGTTTTAGTCCTAGGCCTGACCAACCGTTCTTTTCAATAATTTTATTTGCATTCATTTCATCCCAGATCCCAACTACCTTTCATTCCTCTGGAAAACTCGGAGTAACGATTTCTTATGTTTTGGTCTCTCGTACAATGTCATTACTGAGTACTCTTTTCTACTTGCTCAGGCACCTCCCCATCCCTCTCTTTCACTCGCGCACGCACACACACACAGACACACGCACACACACACAGACACACGCACACACACACACACACACACACACGCACACGCACACACACACACACACACACACACACACACACACACACACACACACACACACACACACACACACACACACACACACACACACACACACACACACACAAGGAACACATGAATTCGTAGAGAGTCACTTTAATAATTTCTTTGCAGTACTCACGTTCTGCTTTCTTCGGTAACTCTGGGTACTGGGGCCAATGAAATCTGTAGTACCGAGGTTGATACAATCGATTAAATAACTCTCAATGTGTCGCCTTATATTAAAAGCCATGTCTACAAGAAAACGTCTTTGGCAAGAATTGTATTTTGAAATGCCATATGACTGACATGGAAAGTTTAGACAGATCCTATTACCAGCCGAAATAGCTCAGTTGGGAGAGCGTTAGACTGAAGATCTAAAGGTCCCTGGTTCAATCCCGGGTTTCGGCATCCGGTGGCTGGTCTGCTTATTTTTTTCCTTTTCCTTCTTCATATTCTGTTTTCCTTCATGTTTTAGTCCTAGGCCTGACCAACCGTTCTTTTCAATAATTTTATTTGCATTCATTTCATCCCAGATCCCAACTACCTTTCATTCCTCTGGAAAACTCGGAGTAACGATTTCTTATGTTTTGGTCTCTCGTACAATGTCATTACTGAGTACTCTTTTCTACTTGTTCACGCAGCTCCCCCTCCCTCACTTTCACGTGCACGCACACTACACACGCAAAGGAGCACATATGAATTCGTAGAGAGCCACTTTAATTTCTTTGCAGTACTTACGTTCTGCTTTCGTCGGTAACTCTGAGTACTGGGGCAATGAAATCTGTAGTACCGAGGTTGATACAATCGATTAAATCACTCTCAATGTGTCGCCTTATATTAAAAGCCATGTCTACAAGAAAACGTGTTTGGGAAGAATGTATTTTGAAATGCAATATGACTGATATGGAAAGTTTAGATAAAGGACATTACCAGCCGAAATAGCTCAGTTGGGCGAGCGTTAGACTGAAGATCTAAAGGTCCCTGGTTCAATCCCGGGTTTCGGCATCCGGTGGCTGGACTACGTTTTTTTCTTTCGTTCAAATTTTAATTTAGGCCTGACCAACTAATCCTTTCAATGATTTTATTTGCATTCATTTCATCCCGTATTCCACCTGCCTTTCATTCCATTGGATTTGTTATATTCCTTATGCAAACAGGAAAAATTTAACTCAAAATTTGAGTGTATGTATATTTTTATTAAGCTTCGTAAGTGCCAACGTATGAAACTCCCGGCCCTTGAGTCAGTCTATTGCTTCTGTTAAATACTAATAAAAATATCTTATGTTACACAATTTTTGTCTTATTATATTACATCATGATCCTTCTTTACGATTTCCATTACAATTTCAAATTGTTTCTGACAATACCTTCTACCTAGTTTGCGCTACAAGCCTCTCTCGAGGTTTCTGTATATTTCTTTTTCACCATTTACATTTGTTTTCTTAAAACAAAAGCACTTCATTTTTTGAATCGTCATAACGACATTCTTTCTCTTTTCGTTTTTCTAATTGTAACACTGAAAATGTCATTATAGTATTAAATATTAGACATAATGTCGAAACTATAGCGTCATCTATACAAAGGATAATCCTGTGGATACAAAATATAAGCTACAACACGTTACGAAATGTTCCAAAAATTATAAGATTTCTGTTTATAATAACTGGAGTACTTGGTAACGCGTTGAACTGCTACGGTGCAAATCTTGAGAATCTGGTTTTCACAAAACAAGAAAGAACTCGCTCAATCAAGAGATTACAGCTGCAAACTCTGTGAAAATATTTATCCATTGGGGAGTAATTTGAAAAATTAAAACCAAGTGATGATACATAAATTGTTGAGCGAAGGTGATGGATGGAAAAGTCGGGTTGACGATTTCTCAAATTTTGGTTTCCTCAATAATATAAATCATTTCTGTGTAATCATTTCTATTTGCTTTCTCCTGTCTGTGAAAAGAATGTGGTTTGATATACAATGCGATTGACATGGAAAGGTTAGATAAAATCAGTCACCAGCCGAAATAGCTCAGTTGGGAGAGCGTTAGACTGAAGATCTAAAGGTCCCTGGTTCTATCCCGGGTTTCGGCATCCGGTGGCTGGTCTGCTTATTTTTTTCCTTTTCCTTCTTCATATTCTGTTTTCCTTCATGTTGTAGTTCTAGGCCTGACCAACTGTTCTTTTCAATGATTATATTTGCATTCATTTCATCCCAGATCCCAGCTACCTTTCATTCCTCTGGAAAACTCGGAGTTATGATTTCTTAAGTTTTGGTCTCTCGTACAATGTCAATACTGAGTACTCTTTTCTACTTGCTCACGTACCTCCCCCTCCCTCTCTTTCACGCGCACGCACATACACACGCAAAGGAGCACATATGAATTCGTAGAGAGCCACTTTAATTTCTTTGCAGTACTTACGTTCTGCTTTCGTCGGTAACTCTGAGTACTGGGGCAATGAAATCTGTAGTACCGAGGTTGATACAATCGATTAAATCACTCTCAATGTGTCGCCTTATATTAAAAGCCATGTCTACAAGAAAACGTGTTTGGTAAGAATGTATTTTGAAATGCAATATGACTGACATGGAAAGTTTAGACAAACGCCATCACCAGCCGAAATAGCTCAGTTGGGAGAGCGTTAGACTGAAGATCTAAAGGTCCCTGGTTCAATCCCGGGTTTCGGCATCCGGTGGCTGGTCTGCTTATTTTTTTCCTTTTCCTTCTTCATATTCTGTTTTCATTCATGTTTTAGTCCTAGGCCTGACCAACCGTTCTTTTCAATAATTTTATTTGCATTCATTTCATCCCAGATCCCAACTACCTTTCATTCCTCTGGAAAACTCGGAGTAACGATTTCTTATGTTTTGGTCTCTCGTACAATGTCATTACTGAGTACTCTTTTCTACTTGCTCACGCACCTCCCCATCCCTCTCTTTCACTCGCGCACGCACACACACACAGACACACGCACACACACACACACACACACACACACACACACACACACACACACACACACACACACACACACACACACACACACACACACACACACACACACAGAGGAACACATGAATTCGTAGAGAGTCACTTTAATAATTTCTTTGCAGTACTCACGTTCTGCTTTCTTCGGTAACTCTGGGTACTGGGGCCAATGAAATCTGTAGTACCGAGGTTGATACAATCGATTAAATCACTCTCAATGTGTCGCCTTATATTCAAAGCCATGTCTACAAGAAAACGTCTTTGGCAAAAATTGTATTTTGAAATGCCATATGACTGACATGGAAAGTTTAGACAGATCCTATTACCAGCCGAAATAGCTCAGTTGGGAGAGCGTTAGACTGAAGATCTAAAGGTCCCTGGTTCAATCCCGGGTTTCGGCATCCGGTGGCTGGTCTGCTTATTTTTTTCCTTTTCCTTCTTCATATTCTGTTTTCATTCATGTTTTAGTCCTAGGCCTGACCAACCGTTCTTTTCAATAATTTTATTTGCATTCATTTCATCCCAGATCCCAACTACCTTTCATTCCTCTGGAAAACTCGGAGTAACGATTTCTTATGTTTTGGTCTCTCGTACAATGTCATTACTGAGTACTCTTTTCTACTAGCTCACGCACCTCCCCATCCCTCTCTTTCACTCGCGCACGCACACACACACACAAACACACGCACACACACACACACGCGCGCGCGCGCGCAAACACACACACACACACACACACACACACACACACACACACACACACACACACACACACACACACACACACACACACACACACACACACACACACACACATGAATTCGTAGAGAGTCACTTTAATAATTTCTTTGCAGTACTTACGTTCTGCTTTCGTCGGTAACTCTGAGTACTGGGGCAATGAAATCTGTAGTACCGAGGTTGATACAATCGATTAAATCACTCTCAATGTGTCGCCTTATATTAAAAGCCATGTCTACAAGAAAACGTGTTTGGTAAGAATGTATTTTGAAATGCAATATGACTGACATGGAAAGTTTAGACAAACGCCATCACCAGCCGAAATAGCTCAGTTGGGAGAGCGTTAGACTGAAGATCTAAAGGTCCCTGGTTCAATCCCGGGTTTCGGCATCCGGTGGCTGGTCTGCTTATTTTTTTCCTTTTCCTTCTTCATATTCTGTTTTCCTTCATGTTGTAGTCCTAGGCTTGACCAACTGTTCTTTTCAATGATTTTATTTGCATTCATTTCATCCCAGATCCCAACTACCTTTCATTCCTCTGGAAAACTCGGAGTAATGATTTCTTAAGTTTTAGTCTCTCGTACAATGTCATTACTGAGTTCTCTTTTCTACTTGTTCACGCAGCTCCCCCTCCCTCACTTTCACGTGCACGCACACTACACACGCAAAGGAGCACATATGAATTCGTAGAGAGCCACTTTAATTTCTTTGCAGTACTTACGTTCT
>NC_142933.1:64308644-64376073 GCF_046866305.1 Octopus bimaculoides
CATTCCTCTGGAAAACTCGGAGTAATGATTTCTTAAGTTTTAGTCTCTCGTACAATGTCATTACTGAGTTCTCTTTTCTACTTGTTCACGCAGCTCCCCCTCCCTCACTTTCACGTGCACGCACACTACACACGCAAAGGAGCACATATGAATTCGTAGAGAGCCACTTTAATTTCTTTGCAGTACTTACGTTCTGCTTTCGTCGGTAACTCTGAGTACTGGGGCAATGAAATCTGTAGTACCGAGGTTGATACAATCGATTAAATCACTCTCAATGTGTCGCCTTATATTAAAAGCCATGTCTACAAGAAAACGTGTTTGGGAAGAATGTATTTTGAAATGCAATATGACTGATATGGAAAGTTTAGATAATGGACATTACCAGCCGAAATAGCTCAGTTGGGAGAGCGTTAGACTGAAGATCTAAAGGTCCCTGGTTCAATCCCGGGTTTCGGCATCCGGTGGCTGGACTACGTTTTTTTCTTTCGTTCAAATTTTAATTTAGGCCTGACCAACTAATCCTTTCAATGATTTTATTTGCATTCATTTCATCCCGTATTCCACCTGCCTTTCATTCCATTGGATTTGTTATATTCCTTATGCAAACAGGAAAAATTTAACTCAAAATTTGAGTGTATGTATATTTTTATTAAGCTTCGTAAGTGCCAACGTATGAAACTCCCGGCCCTTGAGTCAGTCTATTGCTTCTGTTAAATACTAATAAAAATATCTTATGTTACAACAATTTTTGTCTTATTATATTACATCATGATCCTTCTTTACGATTTCCATTACAATTTCAAATTGTTTCTGACAATACCTTCTACCTAGTTTGCGCTACAAGCCTCTCTCGAGGTTTCTGTATATTTCTTTTTCACCATTTACATTTGTTTTCTTAAAACAAAAGCACTTCATTTTTTTAATCGTCATAACGACATTCTTTCTCTTTTCGTTTTTCTAATTGTAACACTGAAAATGTCATTACAGTATTAAATATTAGACATAATGTCGAAACTATAGCGTCATCTATACAAAGGATAATCCTGTGGATACAAAATATAAGCTACAACACGTTACGAAATGTTCCAAAAATTATAAGATTTCTGTTTATAATAACTGGAGTACTTGGTAACGCGTTGAACTGCTACGGTGCCAATCTTGAGAATCTGGTTTTCACAAAACAAGAAAGAACTCGCTCAATCAAGAGATTACAGCTGCAAACTCTGTGAAAATATTTATCCATTGGGGAGTAATTTGAAAAATTAAAACCAAGTGATGATACATAAATTGTTGAGCGAAGGTGATGGATGGAAAAGTCGGGTTGACGATTTCTCAAATTTTGGTTTCCTCAATAATATAAATCATTTCTGTGTTATCATTTCTATTTGCTTTCTCCTGTCTGTGAAAAGAATGTGGTTTGATATACAATGCGATTGACATGGAAAGGTTAGATAAAATCAGTCACCAGCCGAAATAGCTCAGTTGGGAGAGCGTTAGACTGAAGATCTAAAGGTCCCTGGTTCTATCCCGGGTTTCGGCATCCGGTGGCTGGTCTGCTTATTTTTTTCCTTTTCCTTCTTCATATTCTGTTTTCCTTCATGTTGTAGTTCTAGGCCTGACCAACTGTTCTTTTCAATGATTATATTTGCATTCATTTCATCCCAGATCCCAGCTACCTTTCATTCCTCTGGAAAACTCGGAGTTATGATTTCTTAAGTTTTGGTCTCTCGTATAATGTCAATACTGAGTACTCTTTTCTACTTGCTCACGCACCTCCCCCTCCCTCTCTTTCACGCGCACGCACATACACACGCAAAGGAGCACATATGAATTCGTAGAGAGCCACTTTAATTTCTTTGCAGTACTTACGTTCTGCTTTCGTCGGTAACTCTGAGTACTGGGGCAAGAATTGTATTTTGAAATGCAATATGACTGACATGGAAAGTTTAGACAGATCCTATTACCAGCCGAAATAGCTCAGTTGGGAGAGCGTTAGACTGAAGATCTAAAGGTCCCTGGTTTAATCCCGGGTTTCGGCATACGGTGGCTGGACTACGTTTTTTTCTTTCGTTCAAATTTTAATTTAGACCTGACCAACTAATCCTTTCAATGATTTTATTTGCATTCATTTCATCCCGTATTCCACCTGCCTTTCATTCCATTGGATTTGTTATATTCCTTATGCAAACAGGAAAAATTTAACTCAAAATTTGAGTGTATGTATATTTTTATTAAGCTTCGTAAGTGCCAACGTATGAAACTCCCGGCCCTTGAGTCACTCTATTGCTTCTGTTAAATACTAATAAAAATATCTTATATTACATCAATTTTTGTCTTATTATATTACATCATGATCCTTCTTTACGATTTCCATTACAATTTCAAGTTGTTTCTGACAATACCTTCTACCTAGTTTGCGCTACAAGCCTCTCTCGAGGTTTCTGTATATTTCTTTTTCACCATTTACATTTGTTTTCTTAAAACAAAAGCACTTCATTTTTTTAATCGTCATAACGACATTCTTTCTCTTTTCGTTTTTCTAATTGTAACACTGAAAATGTCATTACAGTATTAAATATTAGACATGATGTCGAAACTATTGCGTCATCTATACAAAGGATAATCCTGTGGATACAAAATATAAGCTACAACACGTTACGAAATGTTCCAATAATTATAAGATTTCTGTTTATAATAACTGGAGAACTTGGTAACGCGTTGAACTGCTACGGTGCCAATCTTGAGAATCTGCTTTTTACAAAACAAGAAAGAACTCGCTCAATCAAGAGATTACAGCTGCAAACTCTGTGAAAATATTTATCCATTGGGGAGTAATTTGAAAAATTAAAACCAAGTGATGATACATAAATTGTTGAGCGAAGGTGATGGATGGAAAAGTCGGGTTGACGATTTCTCAAGTTTTGGTTTCTTCAATAATATAAATCATTTCTGTGTAATCATTTCTATTTGCTTTCACCTGTCTGTGAAAAGAATGTGGTTTGATATACAATGCGATTGACACGGAAAGGTTAGACAAAACCATTCACCTGCCGAAATAGCTCAGTTGGGAGAGCGTTAGACTGAAGATCTAAAGGTCCCTGGTTCAATCCCGGGTTTCGGCATCCGGTGGCTGGTCTGCTTTTCTTTTTTTTTTCTTCTTCCGTTCTGCGCATTCAAGTTTTAGTCTAGGTTTCACCAACAGTTCCTTTCAATGATTTTATTTTCATTCATTTCATCCCGGATTCCGCTCACCTTTCATTCCACTGGATTTATAATATTATATTACAAGTATGGTGATGCAAATAAAAAAAAAATAGAACTCATAATATGAGTGTATGTATATTTGTATTAGGCTCCACAAGTGCTAACGCATGAGACTGTCGGCCGTTGGGCCACTCTATTGCTTCTGCTAAATATTAATACAATTATAATTTACAACAATTTTCACTGACTCACTACCAATTTTTGTCTAAGCTTCATGTTTCTTTTTCAAGACTTTCATTACAGTCTCAAACGATTTCTGACAACACCTTTCACTTAGCTTGCACTACAAACCTTATATCTCTCGAGGATTTTGTTTATTTCTCATTCACCATTTACATTTTTTTCCTTAAAACAAAAACCACTTTTTTAATCGTCTTAACGACATTTTTTTCTCTTTTTATTCTTACTGTGACACTGAAAATGTCATTACGGTATTACTTAATATATTAGACATAGTGTCGATGCTATAACGACATCCATACGAAGGATAATCCCGTGGATACAGAATATAAACTGCAGCACGTTACCAAGTGCTGCAATAATCATCAGATTTCTACTTGTAACGCGACGAATTGCATCGGTACTAATCTTGCTGGGTTACGCAAAACCAGAAAGATTTCGCTTAATCAAGAGATTACATTTACAAGCTATTAATGATGCTGTGAAAACAAGTAAAACGTTCAAGAAGCTTAGCATCGCTGTGTAGTAAGAACTTGCCTCCCAACCACACAGTTTGGGGTTCACTCCCACTGTGTGACACCTTGGGCTAATGTCTTCTGCTGTAAACTCAAGCTGACTAAAGCCTTGTGAATGGATTTGGTAGATAGGAACTGAAAGAAGGACTGCTGCAGTAAGTGTGTGAGTCTGAGAGGGGAATATGTTGAATAAAATCATAATTAACTGATCCTCCTGTATTTTCTTTTACCCAAAGCCAAGAACTTTTCAGCACTCCCTCGTACGTATTAGATTATGCTATTGGTACTGCGTAAATTTCAATAAAGCGCCTCGTCTCATGACTAGAAAATGATTATTTCTCCACTGGTGAGTTATGCGAAAAATAAAAACAGGAAAACTCACATACATATATTTTTGATCGAATGTCAGGAACGGAAAACTCAGAGCAACAATTTCTTTTCTGCTTCTTCTCACTCAAATGCTCTCTCTCTCTCTCTCTCTCTCTCTCTCTCTCTCTCTCTCTCTCTCTCTCTCTCTCTCTCTCTTTCTCTCTCTCTCTTACACACACACACGTAAAAAGGCGTACACATGAATTCGTAGACAGCCACTTTAAATTCTTTGCAGTACTTACGTTCTGATTTCATCGGTAACCCCGGCTACTGGGGTCAATGAAATCTAGTATTGTGTTTGATATATATAATCGATTAAAATACTCTCAGTTTGTCGCCTTTTGTTAAAAGCCGTTATCTACAGCAAAATATCTTTGGCAAGAATGTACTGTGAGATACAATACGATTGACATAGAAAGTTTAGATAAAAACATTCACCAGCCGAAATAGCTCAGTTGGGAGAGCGTTAGACTGAAGATCCAAAGGTCCCTGGTTCAATCCCTGGTTTCGGCATCCGGTGGCTGGACTATTTTTATTCTATTTTCGTTCGAAATTTGCTTTTGTCTTGAACTATTTTTGTCCTGAACTATTCCTTTCATTGCTACTTTTTCGACCTAACTTCAACTCCAGGTTCTAGCTATTCCATCTAGATTCTGTCTCAAACACTGTGTTAATATTATTATATTAACATCTATTTTCTGCGACTATCTCAGTTCACATGTTTCTTCTTCACGATTTGTTTTATAGCCTCAAACGATTTCTTATTCTTCTTTTCACTGAGCTTGCATCACAACTCTTTCATCTTTTGAGAACACCTGTGATCCTGTTCACTTCTATCCACAGTTTATTATTCGCATCGGTCACTTACTACCGCTTCACCGACGTGCCCTCTCCCGGTTCTTGTCTTACCAAAATGGAGCACCTACTCTTCCGTTTTCTGTGGAAGGGACACGTTCCACTGGTCAGGCGCTCTATTTGCTAAATCCGCTAAATGGGGTGGGTGGGGGGCTGGGTATACTGTGGCTATCGATGCGCAGAGATGCGCTGAGGCAGCGGTATCTCCAGCGTTTCTTAGACGGTGAGCAGATGTGGTCGCCGTTTGTCAGACACGATTTCCAGCATCCCGTCTCTTTGATTGAGCTGCAGTCCGGGATCAAACTTAGACGGAGACAGGGCGCCTGGCACCAAGAGTGCCGCCAGGCGCTCTTACTTCTCTGCCAGTCGGACAGTACGGTCGGTGGAAGTTCCACTCAGACGTTCTGAAGAGGGTTTGTGGTGGGTAAATGCGACGACGTTATCGGAGAGACTCTGGGTGTCAACGAGAATGAGTTGGCTGGTTTGTTCCGGAGAACTTTTGGGCCGGGGCCTATGGATAATTTCCAGAAATCCTTGGGCTGGCGGTGCTACCGCGAGGCACTGCTTGTTTGGGATAAACTTTATAGGCACGGGAGTGCAGTCAGCCGGGCTTGCACGTTCTCGTCCAGTGCCCGAGTATTTCTGTCTTGTGGGTTTATGTTGAACACCTGCTGTCGCGCGTGGGACGGATCCGGTTAACTGCTGAGTCCGGTAGAGCTCCAACAGAACGTTTGTCTCATAGGGACAACAAGGATTATTAGGAGGGTTCTAAGCACTTGAAAGACTGCTGAAAACTTGTGGATATCTAAGATTACGGGCTGATTACTACCTAACTCAGATACCAGGAAACCCCAAAATGGCTGAAGTTCAAAAGATAGTGCTCATGGGAACTGCCCATATCCTACGTAAAATACTGTCTATGTGATCTCAAATTTTAAAACAAACACATAATTTTCTTATGGTTTCTTAAACATTCTCTAGAACAACACTATGTACAAATCCAAATATATGGTACTCTAGGCATAACACCTACATGAACTTCTAACTTGTTGTCTCTTGAGGTCTCTGGGTGAGACTTGGATCCAACTAGTACAAATGCAAAACAAAAGTCAAATATAAAATATTAATAATAATAATAATAACATGATGATAAATATCATCATCATCATCATTGTTATTTTTATCGTCTTAACGATATTTCTTCCTTTCGTTCTAATCTTAACATAAAAAAAAAAACCTCCGAAAAAGTCATCACTTTAGTACCTACCTGAGACATGATGTCGTGCCTAGAACGAAATTCACATAAAAGATAATCCTGAGATACAAATATAATAATCTACTGTAGTATGTAGGACATAACGACACAATATCTGAGAATGCTGGTGAAATGTCCCAGTCAAGACGTCAATAAAATGCAAGATATAATGATCTGAGTAGGATTATCATGTCTGTCCTGCTAAGCTTGCCTTTTATTGAAGTCTTGGCGGGAAAATTATGCGGAATAGTTAAAATGAGATGCTCTGAATATGTCAACTTAATGTCAAAGATTAGTGAAAAAGGAAACAACTGTGACGAACTGATGAGAAATCCAGGGTCTTATATATATATATATATATATATGGAGTTCACCTTCATTCTGGAAAACACAGTTTATATATATATATATATATATATATATATATATATATATATAAAAAACTGTGTTTTCCAGAATGAAGGTGAACTCCATTCTCCATGTGATTGGCTGGGAAAATTGCCAAGACACTAGGATATATACCTACTTTTCTTAACATGAAACCAATAGTAGCCTTAATTCATAAATAAAGAAATTATATCCACCAATGAAGTGTTGAGCACTTGTCTTCATTGTACAACATATACGTATATATAATATATATATATATATATATATATATATATATATATATATATATATATATATATATATATATATACAATGTTAATTCTCTAAATGAAGTATTAACAGTAACTGCACGATAAAGTGTAGTATATTGCCACTTAAGTGTGGCTGACCCCTAGGGGTGGATGTTACTGTTGCTTTTAGCCCCAGGAGGACATCAGCTGGAGGAGATGTCCTCCTGGGGCTAAAAGCAACAGTAACATCCACCCCTAGGGGTCAGCCACACTTAAGTGGCAATATACTACACTTTATATATATATATATATATATATATATACAGAGAGAGAGAGAGAGAGAGAGAGAGAGAGAGAGAGAGAGAGAGAGAGAGAGAGAGAGAGAGAGAGAGAGAGAGAGAAAGAGAGATAGAGAGAGAGAGAGAGAGAGAGATAGAGAGAGAGAGACAAACAGAAATGAAAGAGCCCTGTGAAATGGAGCAGAGTCCTGATACGACATGTCTGACCTTTCTTAAATCACCCACTTAATCCAGGACTTAACCACTAGGTCCATCACTTCAATGTAGATGGTGGCATTGATCCTAAAACCCTACAGAAAGAAGTGAGAGGGCCCCATTACTCACAAACCCCAGGACCATCAAAGCCACCTGTCATTGAACTCAAAGGACTGAGTCATGTTTAAGAAGCTGATGATCTCTGAGTTAATTTGGTACAGTATAGCTTTTCATTTCCCATGCCTGGATGGAATCTATTATTACAAGTTTCTAGAAATCGATAATGTACGACAATATCATCACCAGCCGAAATAGCTCAGTTGGGAGAGCGTTAGACTGAAGATATAAAGGTCCCTGGTTCAATCCCGGGTTTCGGCATCCGGTGGCTGGTCTGCTTATTTTTTTCCTTTTCCTTCTTCATATTCTGTTTTCATTCATGTTTTAGCCTAGTCCTGACCAACTGTTCTTTTCAATGATTTTATTTGCATTCATTTCATCCCGGATCCCAACTACCTTTCATTCCTCTGGTTATGTATTTTATTACAGGTATGGTGATAAGTGCCCTCGCACAAAAGTCTCGGACCTAGAGTCACTCTGTTGTTTCTGCTAAATATTAATAAAGATGTAATATTTTACATCAATTTTCAGCGACTTACTACCAATTTTTGTCTAAGCCTCATGTTTCTTTTTTACGACTTCCATTAGTCTCAAACTATCTCTGCTTATATCTTTCACCCAATTTGCACCACAAGCCTAGTATCTCTCGAGGATTCTATCTATTTCCTATTCACCATTTAAACTTTTGGTGGAGATGGAGTATATGTAATCTGGGTATACCCCCCCCTTTTAAATTTTGTTTTTTTTTTACGGAATCCCACGTTTTAGGCTATGGAGATTCCGATTCTGAAAAAATTTTTTCAAAAATCTCAATTTCAAAATTTCGACCCCCCCCCCCCCGGTTTTATATAGATCCACAGGGTAAACCTAACCCTAACTCAAACCCTAACCCTAACCCTAACCCTAACCCTAACCCTAACCCTGACCGTAATCCTGACCCTAACCCTAACCCTAACTCTGACCATAACCCTAACCCTAACACTAGTTTTGTGAGATTTGGCTGTTATTTCTAGCATGTAAATAGCCTGCTTGGTGGTGGGGGGGAGGTGAAATTTTTCAAAATTTTTTTTTTCAGAATCGGAATCTCCATAGCCTAAAACGTGGGATTCCGTAAAAAAAAACTTTAATAAATAAGGTGGGGGGGGGGGGGGGAAGGTTCAGATTACATATAGTCCATGACGTCGAGGCTATAACGAAATCCACACAAAAGATAATCCTGTGAATACAAACAAAATATAAGCTGCAACACGTTACAAAGTGCACCAATAATCATAAGATTTTTATTTGTAATTACTGGAGCACTTAAGTATCGTGACGAACTGCCTCTGTATCAATCTTGAGAATCTGGGTTTCGCAAAACCAAAAAGAACTCGCCTAATCAAGATATTACAGTTACAAGCTATTAAAAACACTGAAAATATATAACACATTGAATAAGTATAACATATATTATAATGTACAAATGAAATGACATTCATATTTGCACGCATCTGTTCCTGTGTGCAAACACATGTACAGGCATATGTGCATGTATAGATATGTTTATTAATACATGCACACGTGCGTACATTTCTTACATCGCTGTGTAAATTCCAATGAAAGAGTCTAATCTCTAGGCTAGAAAATGATTATTTTAACATTTAATTAGAAAGATTAAAACCAAGTAATCATATATATTGTTGAGCGAAGGTGACAGATGGAAAACTCGGAGTAACGATTTCTGAAGTTTTAGTCTCACGTGCAATGTCATTACGGAGTCCTCTTTTCTACTTGCTCACACACCTCTCTTTCATTCGCGCGTACACATACACACCAGATTCTCAAGATTGGCACCGTAGCAGTTCAACGCGTTACCAAGTACTCCAGTTATTATAAACAGAAATCTTATAATTATTGGAACATTTCGTAACGTGTTGTAGCTTATATTTTGTATCCACAGGATTATCCTTTGTATAGATGACGCAATAGTTTCGACATCATGTCTAATATTTAATACTGTAATGACATTTTCAGTGTTACAATTAGACTTTTGTGCGAGGGCACTTATCACCATATCTGTAATATAATACATATCCAGAGGAATGAAAGGTAGTTGGGATCCGGGATGAAATGAATGCAAATAAAATCATTGAAAAGAACAGTTGGTCAGGAGTAGGCTAAAACATGAATGAAAACAGAATATGAAGAACGAAAAGGAAAAAAATTAGCAGACCAGCCACCGGATGCCGAAACCCGGGACCTTTAGATCTTCAGTCTAACGCTCTCCTAACTGAGCTATTTCGGCTGGTGAAGATATTTATTCCGCCGAGGTCGACTTTGCTTTTCATCCTTTCGGGGTCGATAAAATAAGTACCAGTTGATACCTGGAATCGATGTAATCTGCTTAACGCTTCTTCGAAATTACTGGCCTAGGGCTAAAATTTGAAACCAATATAAGAATCAATTACCGAGCACTGTTTTCTCCTTGTTCTCTCTCAGCTGCTCACACAACCTCCCCTGCCATACTCTCTCGCGCACTCACTCACACAGACATGAATACACAGAGAATATTTGAATATTTTGCGAAACTTTATTACGTTCTGCTTTCTGCTGAAACTCGGTGCTGGAGTCAGTAAAATATGTAGAAGTGAAGTTCTGAGTTGATGTATATATTATATAGTTTTTGTGGTGTATATCGCACGAAAAATTTTCAATTTTTTAGGAATAATATGGAGGATTAAAATTATCAAAAATAATTACATTTTATTAGTATGAAAAGTATGGTTGTTTTCCAAACATTTGGTTTAATAGTAAAGACTCCTCCAATACACCTTTTATGTAAAAGATCCAATAACGACAGTAAAAATTGATTGATATACAATACGCGTGAAATAGATAGTTTTGAGAACCGCGCTTACCAGCCGAAATAGCTCAGTTGGGAGAGCGTTAGACTGAAGATCTAAAGGTCCCTGGTTCGATCCCGGGTTTCGGCAGTTTGTGGCTCATTTTTTCGTTCAAAATTCATCACGAAGAACTATTCCTTTCGCTGATTTTTTCGTTCTTTATTTCATATCGGATTCGACCCATCTTCGATTCCAGGTTCCTGCGATTTCATCTAGCTTGTCTAAGGTGCCACGAGGAGATGAAATATATTGCAAATTGATCCTAAGTCATCCGGACGTGATGGGCAACATGGAAATACGTACGCGCATGTACATGCATATCTATCTCCCTATATGCACACACACACACACACATACACACACACACACGCACACACACACACACACACTAGCAATGCATGCTGGCGTTGCCCGGGTGTTATGAACTACAGCCACATTGTATTATTTGTTCCTTTCTTGTGGGCAGAATCGTCACACGAGGTGTATGAAATAAACGACTCCTTATAAACATGTTTTTCGGTAATTTTCTGATGAACAACGCTTCAGCTTCCGTTTACCAAATTCAGTCACCGAGTCTGTGGTTGGCCTAGGGCTATAGTAGAAAATACTCGCCCAAGGTACTATGTAGAGGGACTGAACGTGGAACCATGTGGTTGGGAAGCAAACTTCTAAACCACAAAGTCATTCTTAGACCTAATGTGCGTGCGCGCGAGTGTTTGCATTTGTTGTTAAATAATGTCCCACTATATCTCAAAGTTAGCAGTCCATCAATCAGAGATCTATAAAATAAATGCCAGATTGAAATACGTACTGAGGTCAGTATGATCGATTAAAGTTTTGAAGGTGATACCCCAGTGGAAAGACTAAACCCAGTAAAAGAATATTTAAAGAGTTAATGGCTTCGAATTAAAGGTAATAGATTACTAACAAGATAATGAGTTCAAAAGTTCATATTGAACTTCCACTCTATATGATAACACTATATGTACATCTCAATCTACTTGACTTCAAACAACTAACAATTGTAATTTGAAGTTGAATGGTTAGCAGTAAGAAAGATGTCCAGATTTCTTTAAAAAATCATTGTGCAAAATATTCTGAGAAAAAGTATTTTTTTCACCACAACAAAAATAAACACTCAGAGAGATGTCTCTATGGTAACTTGAGCTACTTCAAATAGCAGCCAAATCTCTCATAAAAAGAAAGACAGATTTACAGTATTTCAGGTAGAAAAAAAAAAACAAAAAAAAACAAAAAAACTATGCGATGGGTCTACTACACGAGAGGCAACTCTGGGTTAAACAAAACAGACAAACATACTTCACATTAAAAGATTATTTACTAAATAATACTAATAAATGGCCCAGTGGTTAGGGCAGCGGACTCGCGGTCGGAGGATCGCGGTTTCGATTCCCAGACCAGGCGTTGTGTGTATTTATTGAGCGAAAACACCTACAGCTTCGCGAGGATCCGGCAGGGGGTGGTGGTGACCCCTGTTGTACTCTCTCGCCCCAACTTTCTCTCACTCTTTCTTCCTGTTTCTTAGGTAACGCTGCGATGGACTGGCATCTCGTCCAGTTGGGGGGGGGGGAACACATACGCCATAGGAACCGGGAAACCGGGCCTATGAGCCTGGCTAGGCTTTAAAAAAAAAGGGCGAAAAAAAGAAAAGAATACTAATAAAGTTGACGGTATATTTTCGAAGTTTCATTTCCTGGTAAAACTATGTATTTTAAGATTGTTCAGGAAGAGTTGCTCCCCTTAGCTAAAGACTCAAAATTGAGCGTCCTGAGCTCGTTTTCAAGGTTGTTTTTGTAGTAAAAAGAAGTTGTGCAAAAAACATACTTTATTTTGTAGTGAAAGGACTACTGAATCTTTTGATACCTCATACGTCAAAATCGGCTACTCAGTTTTCGAATCCGTAAGATACATACGCACACACACACACACACACACACACACACACACACACACACACACACACACACACACACACACACACACATAAACTCTGTTTTATTATATATATATATATATATATATATATATATATATATATATATATATATATATATATATATATATATATATATTAATTTGACATGGTATGTCATAAGTGTCTGTATACTGTGTTTTTTGTCAATTTAGTTATAAAATAAGCAGATTAATCAACGGAATACATTGTCTGCAAGTCGATGGATACCGCATATTCTCCTCCATTTTCTCATTGCTATATATATATATATATATATATATAAACAAATAATAAATGAGTATATGCATATATACGTACATGTGTGTGCATACCTACGTTTACCTGTATATATAGGTGCATATCTGGGTACAGGACGTTGCAAACAAAACGTAGACAAGAAAATAATAATAACCAAAGTACAGAAAACACACAAGCCACATAGAGAACATTTTCCTTCATCAGCTACCCCCGTTTTAACACCGGCGTTTCGAATGGCTGTGTGATAAATAGCTTCCTTACCAACCACATGGTTCTGGGTTCATTCCCACTGCGTGGCACCTTGGGCAAGTGTCTTCTACTATAGCCTTGGGCCGACCAAAATGAATTTGGTAGAGGGAAACTGAAAGAAGCCCGTCGTATATATGCATGTGTGTGTATATATTTGTGTGTCTGTGGTTGTTCCCCCAACATCGCTTGACAACCGATGGTGGTATGTTTACGTCCCCGTAACTTAGCGGTTCGGCAAAAGTGACTGAGAGAATAAGTACTAGGCATACAAAGAATAAGTTTTTGGCCGGAGTACAAATAATTTGATTGATATAACACACACACGCACACACTTAAAGGAACTCACACTTCTATTTCTTGGCAAACTCCCTCCCTCCTTCCCTCCTTCCCTCCACCTCTCTCTCTCTCTCCCTCTCTCTCTCCCTCTCTCTCTCCCTCTCTCCCTCTCTCTCTCTCTCCCTCTCTCTCTCTCCCTCTCCCCCCCCTCTCTCTCTCTCCCTCCTCCCCTCTCTCTCTCACACACACGGAAAGCTACCGTAGGTGGCAGGAACAGCAGAAAATTTCCCACTGAAGTTATAATATTACATCAGTTTTCAGTAACTTTCTTCTATTTTATGTATAGTCCTAATGCACTTCACGACTTGTATTACAATCTCAAAAACGATTTCTGTCGCCATCATTCGCCCAGTTTTGCACCATATGCCTTGCATCTTCAGAAGAAATCCTTGAACTTTTTCACTTTTCATCTGCTAGCTGCATTTCTGATTTTTTCTTAAAACACAGCTTGATTTTTCTTAAAGCACCGCGACACCAGCCGAAATAGCTCAACCGGGAGAGCATTAAACTGGAAATCTAAAAAACCCTGGTTCAATCCTACGTTTCGGAAACCTTTGGGTGGTCTGTTTTCGTTCAAATTTTATTTTAGGTCTGATGACCTGTTCCTCTCAATGATCTTTTTTCGTCTTTCATTTCATATCGGATTCGACCCATCTTCGACTCTCGCTTCCAACTATTTCATCTAGTTTGTCTGTCAAACGTTAGATTTTTAGAATTATGTTACATAACTTTTTGCGTGTTTCTTCCATCTTATGTATAAACCTCACGTTCTTTACGACTTATCTTGCAGTCTCAAATGATTTCTGAATCCACCTTTCGCTCAGTTTGTGCTAGAAGCCTTGAATTTTTCCACTTTTCATCCATCATTTTCCTTTTACATATTTTCACAGTGTCTCTAATAACTTCTAGCGCTAATCTTTTCAGAGATTTCAGAAAAAGAAAATGAAAGTGGAACAATTCAATGATTTCCTCTGAAGGCTTCTGGCACAAACTGGGCGAAAGGTGGATTCAGAAACCATGTGCCTTGCAGCTTCAGAGAACATCCTGCAAAATTTTCACTTTTTATCCGCTATCTGCATTTTTGTTTTTGCTTAAAACAAAAGCTTGATTTTTCTTAAAACACAGCGAGATTGATTGTTGAGAGTATTGTTACCGCCAACCGAACTAGCTCAGTTGGGAGATGGCTAGACTGAAAATCTAAAGGTCTCTGATTCAGTTCTGAGTTTCGGCATCTAGTGGCTGTTTGGATTCTTTTTTTCGTTCAAATATATTTTAGGCATGAGGACCTGTTCCTCTCAATGGTCATTTTTCGTCTTTCATTTCGTATCAGATTCGACCCATCTTCGCTTCTAGGTTCCAACTATTTCACCTAGTTTGTCTGTCAAACGTTAAATTTTAGAATTATGCGACATAAATTTTTCCGTGTTTCTTCCATCTTTTCTATAAACCTCACGCTCTTTACGACTTATCTTGCGATCTCAAATGATTTCTGAATCTACCTTTCGCCCAGTTTGTGCCAGAAGTCTTGCGTCTTCAGAGGAAATCCTTGAATTTTTCCACTTTTCATTTTTTTTTTCTGAAATCTCTGAAAAGATTAGCGCTAGAAGTTATTAGAGACACTGTGAAAATATGTAAAACATTGCGTCAGTGTAGCAGATATTATGATCTACATAAGGCATGACATCCGTATCTGCATTCATCTGTGTGTGTGTGTGTGTGTGTTGTGTGCGTGTGTGTGTGTATATGTACATGCATATATGCTTGTATGCATGCATATGTACATTATTAAATACATGTATACGTACAGATCTACACAAATGTAAGATACATACATATTGGACTATACTTTTGACGCTGTATAAATTTCAACGAAAGAGCCTAGTCTCTACGTTAGAAAATGATTATTTCTCCATTGGTGAGTAACTCTAAAAATAAAACCAGGTAACCGCTGATGTATTGTTGACCGAAGGTCATGATTGGAAAACACGGGGTAACAATTTCTGAAGTTTTGTTTTCTAGTATGATATAATAAGTCATTATTGAGAACTCTTTTCTACTTGCTCTCTCTGAAGCACTCACAAAGTTCTCTCTATCTCTCTCTCTTTCTTTCTCTGAGTTACACACATATACGCAGGCGCGCGCAAACGCACACGCACACGCCCCCCCCCCCCACAAAGTCACGAATTGCTAGAGAATATCTGAATATTTTACCGAAGTTTATTACGTTCTGCTTTCTGTTGAAACTCTGGCCGGTGAAGTCAATAAAATACGTAGAGTTTTAGCTTCGAGTTGAATATAATTCATTAAAGTCTCTCCCAATTTACCAACATTTACAATAAAAATGTCTTTGGCAGGAATAAAATTTATTTGATTGATAATCATTACGCGTGACACGGAAAGTTTCGGCAATCGTCGTGTTCACCAGCCAAAATAGCTCACTTGGGAGAGCGTTAGATTGAAGATCTAAAGGTCTCTGATTTAATCCCGTTTTTTTCTTTCGTTCTTCATATTCTAGTTTTAGTCTATGCTTGACCAACAGTTCCTTTCAATGATTTTACTTCCATTCATTTCATCCCGGATTCCACCCGCCTTTCCTTCCATTGGATTTATAATATTTAACAAGTAATGTGATGCTAACAGGAAAAATAGAACTCAAAATACGAGTGTATGTATATTTGTATTAGGCTCCACAAGTGCCAACATACGAGACTCTCGGCCCTTGAGCCACTCAGTTGCTTCTGCTAAATATTAATAAAAATATATCACATCAATTTTCAGCGACTCACTACAAATAAGCTTCATGTGTAGGGCTGGATTCATGACAGGAATTTCGCTGTGGTCTAGCTGTAGACAGGAATTTCGCTGTGGTGTAGCTAGGAAGTTGGTCAGCAGCGAAAGGGAACGAATTCTTGAATCTTCTTGTAAGTCGCACCAATCTCACTACTCCGACATTCTCCAAACCTACAGCCCTCCACATTTCCTTGTTGACACCGGCACGGAAGTCAGCATAATCCCTGTTTCCAGCACTTCAGGCAAAAGAAAAGAGACACCAGTCTGTCTTCATGCAGTTAACCTCTCACCGATTTCAACCTACGGGGAACAGTCCCTAACGCTAAACTTAGGACTTCGCCGCACCTTCCAGTGGGTATTTATCATAGCTAAACTGCCGACCCCTTTCTTATGAGCCGATTTCCTGCATCATTTCGGTCTCCTGGTAGACATTAAACACAGAAGACTTGTTGACAGCATCACACAGCTCACTGTACGCGGTATAGTCGCTCGTATGGCCACAGTCAGCCCAACTATTTTGCTAACAACAACAACTCATCACAGCGCTCTCCTGAAAGAATATCCGGATGTCGCTTGACCAGTATTCCATAGTCAGCCGATCAAACATGAAGTCACTCACCACATCAAGACCAGCGGTCTACCTGTTGCTGCACGACCCCGAAGGTTACCACCAGATCGTCTCAAGGCCGTCAAGCTAGAATTCCAGCACATGCTTGACCTTGGAATCATCCACCCGTCCAGCAGCAAGTGGTCCTCGCTAATACACTGCGTTCCAAAAAAAAATCATCAACCGATTGGAGAGTTTGCAGTGATTATCGATCGCTGAATAAATGCACTGTAAGTGATGCATATCCTGTACCCCACTGGTGTACGCATTTAATACCAAGCCTTATCGTCACTCGCCGAGAAAAGTCCGACACCTCGACTTCATACCGCAGTGCACGACAGATATACGCCACATCAAAGGGTCGACCAACTCAGCAGCCGATGCACTATCACGCACGCAGATCAATGCAATCCACACCACTACCCCAATTGATCTTCCACGTATAGCAGCTGACCCGGAGAATGACGAAGAACTTCTAAAGCTCCGAAATTCGTCATCTCTCAAATCTCAGCAAGTTCCGGTACCATCATCTACGGCCCATATATGGTGTGATGTCTCCGCCGGTTGCTAACGCTCTTATGTACCACAGAAGCATCGTCGTGAAGTCTTTTCTACTCTGTATTCTCTATCACATCCTGGTATTCGTTCCAATCAAAAGCTGATATCGACCCATTTTGTGTGGACCAGTATCAACAAGGATATCAGAGAATGGACCAAGTGCTGTGTTGCGTGCCAAAAAGCGGCAATCTACTGACACATAAAATCACCGATCGGCTCCTTTTCAAAACCCGACGCACAATTTCAGCACGTATACATCGACATCGTGGGACCTCTGCCACTTTCACAGAATTGTACACACCTGCTCACCTGTGTGAATCGTTTTTCGCAGTGGCCCGAAGCTCGGCCCTTATCAGATACTTCAGCAGAAACGGTCGCCAAAGCGCTGATATCCCACTGGGTTTCACGTTTTGTCCCACCCGCAACTATCACCACTGACAGAGGACGTCAGTTCGATTCCCACCTCTTCACCGAGCTGACTCGTCACCTCGGGTGTAAACACACCTGCACAACAGCTTAGCGCCCCGCAGTAAATGGCATGATCGAACGTTTTCACCACCAACTCAAGGCAGCTATAAAAGCATATCCAGACTGCACTAACTGGTTGGAACATCTCTCTCTCATCCTCCTTGGTATTTGATCCACGGTTAAGGAGGGAGTTGGACATACTCCGTCTGAACTAGTCAATGGCACAACACTCACCTTACCTAGGCAGATGATCGAACCTGTTTCATCACAAAACCTTTCTGACCCAGCACAATATGAGCACCGATTACGGACATCCATGTCGCATTTGTCACCCGCAAGCCCCAGACAACAGAACGCTGCTTCACATGTCCCAAAGGACATCAATACTTGGACGCATGTTTTCGTGAGAAATGATGGGATACCGTCTCAACTTCGGCCACCATATTCCGGGCTCTACAAAGTAATTCAAAAAGAACTAAAGTATTTCGTTCTCGATATTGGAAGATTTCCCGCTTGTTTTGGTTTCAAATCTCACGCAGGGTCAAGCTAAACACTTACACTCTCAATTTGTCGCCTTATGTTAAAAGCCGTTATCTACAGCAAAACGTCTTTGGCAAGAAAATACTGTGAGATACAATACGATTGACATGAAAAGTTTAGATAAGAATACTCACCAGCCGAAATAGCTCAGTTGGGAGAGCGTTAGACTGAAGATCTAAAGGTCCCTGGTTCAATCCCGGGTTTCGGCATCCGGTGGCTGGACTATTTTTATTCTTCATATTCTATTTTCATTCGAAATTTGCTTTTGTCTTGAACTATTTTTGTCCTGAACTATTTCTTTCATGATACTTTTTCGACCTAACTTCAACTCCAGGTTCTAGCTATTCCATCTAGATTCTGTCTCAAACACTGTGTTAATAGTATTATATTAACATCTACTTTCTGCGACTTTCTACCTCTCTATGTTTCAATTCACATGTTTCTTCTTAACGATTTGTTTTATAGCCTCAAACGATTTCTTATTCTTCTTTTCACTGAGTTTGCACCATAACTCTTGCATATTCTGAGTAAACCTGCGATCCTGTTCACTTCTATCCACAGTTTATTATTCTAAAGGTCCCTGATTCTATTTCGGGTTTTGGCGGCTGATTCGCTATCTTTTTCTTTCGTTCAGCTTTCATTTTATCCACGGAGAACTATTCCTTTCACTGATGATTTCCCTTCGGTCATTTCATATCAGATTCGACTCATCTTCAATTCCAGATTCTAGCTATATCAGCCATGACACTATCTATAACTAGGATACTTTAAAAAATGGGTTAAGTCCTGAATTGAATATAACTCATTAAAGTCTCCCCCAACTTATCGTTTTATGCCAAGAGTCCAACATCTGCAATAAAAAAGTCGTTGGTGGGAACAGAAATAATTTGATTGATATACAATACACATGGTATGTATAGCTTTACGTTGTCCGGTACACCAGCCGAAATAGCTCAGTTGGGAGAGCGTTAGACTGAAGATCTAAAGGTTCCCGGTTCAATCCCGGGTTTCGGCATATGTTGGCGGATCTAATAATTTTTTTTTCATTCATTCAAATTTCATTTTATGCACGAAGAACTATTCCTTTCAATGATCTTTTCAATTCTATTTTAAAAAAAGATTCGACGCATCTTCGATTCCAAATTCCAGCCACTTCTCTGCCGTGCACTGAATATACATTGCATAAATTTTCAGCAACATTCATCCATTTTATGTAGACCTCATGCACGTGTTGACTTGTATTACAGTCTCAAAAACGATTTCTGACTCATTCTTTCGCCCAGTTTTGCACCATATTCCTTGCATCTTCAGCGGAAATCCTTGAATTTTCCCACTAGTCAACTAATTTCTCTTTTAGTTTATATTTTATTTTAGGCATGAGTAACTGTTCTTTTCAGTTATTATCTCTTTCTTCTTTCACCTCATATTACATTCCATCCGTCTTCGATTGCAGGTTACAACTATTTCACCTAGCTTTCTTCGGAAAGATTAGCGCTAGAAGTTAACAGAGACACTTTTTAAAGTGTCCTAGTTGTTGTAGATAGCGCCATATCGCACTTGTTATGGCCTCCTCAGTACAACATAATTTGAGATCATGAAATTAGTAGATCTATGTTCATTTAAAGCCTTTAGGAATTATATATGATAGATTTTCTTTTCTTCCTGGTGTTCTTACTCTCTTACCTGAGTGAAGAGATAGAGACAGAGAAACGAAAATCTCAGCATCATTTAAAATCAAAATTAACATTACATTTAAGTATGATTGATATTTTCGATTTTCTTTTAACGACGGAGGAGAGATTAAGAAGAAAAGGAACTATTGATAGGAGGAGGGAAAGTCTCTTACGAGTTTAGGTTTCCATTCTGGGAGTTTTAGAAAGACTTTGTGTTATTTCTCCACACACACACACACACACACACACACACACACACACACACACACACACACACACTTTTTTTCTTCCTCCAGTATTTATTCGCCTTGTTCGATAGTTCTCCGTATAGTAACATTTAACCGTTTCTCTAGAAACTACATTCAAGCTCCTATGTGTTTACTTTTAGTGATTTTATTTTTTGCGGATGCGAATGCGATATTCTGGCCGTATTTTCAAGTTTCTCATCACTTTGGAATGACTTAGGATTAATTTCCAATCTAGAATCGAAGATGGGTCGAATCAGATATGAAATGAATGAGGGGAAAAAATCAGCGAAAGAAATAGTTCTTCATGGATAAAATGAATTCTGATTGTAAGAAAAGCGAAGCAAACCAGCCATCAGCTGCCGAAAACCAGGATCTTCAGTCTAATACTCTCTCAACCGAGCTATTTCGGATGTTGAGCATTGTATATAAACCATGTTATTTCTAGTCTTGCCAAAGACTTCCTTATTGTAGATGTATCCTTGACATAAAACGGTAAATTGGGGGAGACTTCAAAGAGTTATTTTCAACTCAAAGCTAAAACTCTGCGTATCTTATTGACCTCTCCCTCCTCCACTCTCTCTCACACACACAAATTGCTAGAGAATATTTGAATATTTTGCGGAAGTTTGTTAGTTCTGCTTTCTATTGAAACTCTGGTTGCTGGGATCAATAAGATACGCCAAGGTTAAGTCCTGAGTTGAATATAACTCATTAAAGTCTCCCCCAACTTATCGTTTCATGTCAAGAGTCCAACATCTGCTATAAAAAAAGTCGTTGGTAGGAACAGAAATAATTTGATTGATATACAATACACATGGTATGTATAGTTTTATGCGTTCGATTTCACCAGCCGAAATAGCTCAGTTGGGAGAGCGTTAGACTGAAGATCTAAAGGTCCCTGGTTCAATCCCGGGTTTCGGCATATGTTGGCAGACCTAATCATTTATTTTTCTTTCATTCAAATTTCATTTTATGCATGAAGAACTATTCCTTTCAATGATCTTTTCTCCTCTATTTTAAAACAGATTCGACGCATCTTCGATTCCAAATTCCAGTCACTTCTCCAAACTTCTCTATCGTGCACTGAATTTATATTGCATACATTTTCAGCAACATTCATCCATTTTATGTAGACCTCATGCACGTGTAGACGTGTATTACAGTCTCAAAAACGATTTTTGACTCATTCTTTCGCCCAGTTTTGCACCATATTCCTTGCATCTTCAGCGGAAATCCTTGAATTTTTCCACTGGTCAACTAATTTCTCTTTTAGTTTATATTTTATTTTAGGCATGAGTAACTGTTCTTTTCAGTTATTATCTCTTTCTTCTTTCACCTCATATTACATTCCATCCGTCTTCGATTGCAGGTTACAACTATTTCACCTAGCTTGTCTGTCAAAGTCCAGGTTTTTAGAATTATGTTACATAAATTTTTACGTGTTTCTTCCATTTTATGGATAAACCTTATGTTCGTCACGACTTGTATTGCAATCTCAAACGATTTCAAACTCCACCTTCCTTCCACTTTTCGCCAGAAGCCATGCGTCTTCACAGGAAATCCTTGAACTTGTTCACTTTTCATCCATTATTTAAAAATTTTTTTCTGAAATCTCCGAAGAGGTTAGAGCAAGAAGTCATTACAGACACCGTGAAAATATGTAAAATATTGAATAAGTGTAGCATATATTATGATCAACATATGGAATGACATTCATGTGTGTATGCATGCATACACATGTACATTCTTAAATACATGTCTACGTAGATACATATACATATGATAGATACACGTTAAACTATCTTGTTGACGAGTATAAATTCCAATGAAAGAGCTTTGTCTCTCGGCATGAAAATGATTCTTTCTCCATTAGTGGGTAATTCGAAAAATAAAACCAATCAATCATAAATATTGTTGATCGAAAGTCATGGATGGGAAACTCGGAGTAACGATTTCTGAAGTTTTGTTTTCTAGTATAACATAAGCCATTATTGAGAACTCTTTTCTACTTGTTCTCTCTCAAATGCTTACATAGCTCTCTCTGTCTCTGTCTTTCTCTGCTTGTCTCTCTCTCTGTGTCTTTATATTTCACTTGCGCTTTCACATACAGTCACACGAATTGCTTGAAAGACATTAAGTATTTTGCTGAAGTTTATTACGCTCTGCTTTCTGCTGAAACTTTTTCTCCTCCAATTTACAGTTTTATGTTAAGAATCCAATATCTACAATAAAAAGTCTTTGGCAGGAATACAAAAAATTTGATTGATATATAATATGGATAGTGTTGGCCAACGTCTCTAGTAGCCAAAATAGCTCAGTCGGGAGAGCGTTAGACTGAAGATTTAAAGGGACACTGGTTCAATTCTGGGTTTCAGCATCCGGTGGTTTGTCAACTCTCTCTCTCATTTTTTTGTTTATTCTGTCTTCATTCATATTATGTTTTAGGCACGAGGAACTGTTCTTTTCAATTATCTTTTTCGTCTTTCATTTCATATCGGATTCGATTCATCTTTGTTTCCAGGTTACAACCATTTCACTTAGCTTGTCTCTCAAATATTACATTTCGTTCACTTTGTGCCATATTCCTTGCATCTTCAGTGGAAATCCTCAAACTTGTTCATTTTTCATCCACTATTTTCAAATTTTCTTTTCCTGAAATCTCCGAAGGGATTGGAGTTAGATGCTGTTACAGATGCAGTGAAAATATGTAAAACATTGAATAAGTGTAGGAATACAGATAATTTGATTGATTATAATTTGGTAGGAATATGAATAATTTGATTTATAATACGAGTGACATGGATGGTTCTGAGATTCGATTTTGCCAACCGTAATAGCTCACTTGGGAGAGCGTTAGACTAAAAATCTAAAGGTACCTGGTTCAATCCTTAGTATCGGTGGCTGGTCTGCTTCATTTTACTTTCGTTCAAATTGTATTTTACCGCTGAGGAACTATTCCTTTCAATGATCTTATTTCTTCATTCATTTCGTATCGGATTCGACCCATCTTCGATTGCAGGTTCCTGCTATTTCATCTAGCTTCTCCATCAAACCCCTGCGACTTCCTCCCATTTTATGTATAAACCTCATGTTCCCAATTCACGACTTGCATTACAATCTCAAACGATTTCTGACTACACCTTTCGCCCAGTTTGCACCAAATGCCTTGCGTCGTCAGAGGAAGTTCTGAAAATTTTTCACTTCTCATCCAATATTTTCCTGTTTTTACTCCTTAAAATATTACTTGATTTTTCTTAAAATAACGTGATTGGTTAAGCTGATGTTATCTTAAAACTCTGACTGATTTTATTTTACCGTCTTAACGATATTTCTTTTCATTTCATTTTTCTAATCTTGACATCATAAGCAGCCGTCCGAGAATGTCATTACGGTTTTACCTATTAGACATGATGTCGTGGCTATAACTAAATTCATACAAAGGAAAATCCCGAGGATACAAATATAGTAAATGACAGTGACGTAAATCACAATATGAATGACAACATAGCATGAGGGAATGCTAGTGAAACGTTCCTTTCAAGACATCAATAAAATGCAAGAATAACACGCCAGACATAATAATCTGGGACGAATTGTGCTCCTCCAACTATACTTGCATTTCATTGAAGTCTCGACGGGAAAACCTTGCTTATAAGTCGAAATCAGATGCCTCACAGCTATCAACATAATGTTAAAAATTGGTGACAAAGAAAACATGCGTCGAGCTGATGTGAAATGCGCGGAGAATTTTAGTTTTAGATTTCTACTTATAGTTATTGGAGCACTTGGTAATGTGACGGACTGTCTTGTTCCAAATGTGAGAAACTGGGTTTCCCCAAACCAGAAAGAATACGTTGAACCATGTGAGTACAGCTACAAGCTATTAAAGACATCGTCAAAATATGTAGATATGGAAAAAAGCTTAGCATATAATCTACGTATGTGATGACATCCATACCTCTCCCTTCTGTGCATATGCGCAAATATATGTTTATTCAGGCATGTATATGTGCACATCTATACATACATACAAACATACAAATATACATGCGTACGTATGAATATACATACACACATATAAAGTACATACATATAAGTCTGTATATAAATTCCTGTGTAGTCTCTAGGCTGGAGAAAGGGTATTTCTCCACTGGTAATTCGAAAAATAAAACAGGTAATCATACATACACAGACATACTTTCGAGGTCAGGAGAAGAAAACTTGTTGCAATAATATCTGAATTTTGGTTTCTGGTATACTACATACAACAGTTATTACTGAATACTCTTGTCTCTTATTTTCTGTCTTTGTCCCTCTGTTTCACTCTCACACACAACAATGGTGCAATACGAGAGTTAGTTTAAATAGCTTGCGGTATTCAATTGTGTTTTGATTTCAACTATAACTCTGGATGGTGGTAGTAGGTAGTCATTGAAGTCTGTGATAGTGAAATATAGAGTTGTATATAATTGATTAAAGTTTCCTCAGTTTGGCACTTTCTGTTAAGATTCCAGTGTCTGCAATACAATGTATTGATAGCAACACGAATGAATTGATATACAATACGCAAGATATAGATAGTTTAGACACAGTTAAACACCGGCCGAAATAGCTCAGTTGGGAGAGCGTTAGACTGAAGATCTAAAGGTCCCTGGTTCGATCCCGGGTTTCGGCATCTGCTGGCTGGTGTACCGTTTTTTTCTTTCTTTTAAATTTTATGTTAACCCCCAAAGAACTATTCCTTTTAATGATATTTTTTCCCGTTCATTTCACACCAGATTTGACCCAAAATCTGGTCCATGTGCTAGTTATTCTCTCAAAAGCTATTTTCATAGTCTAATGTTGCATCAATTTTCTGCGAACTTTCATGATACCTAACATCACGCTCCTTCTTCATGACTTGCATTACAGCCTCAAAATAGTCATGACTCCACCTTTCATCTTCTCCAAGAAAACAATTGACTATTTACTTTCTATCTACCATTTGCAGTTTATATTCACTCTTTAGCATTTAAACCAGCTATATCTAGCCAAAATATTCTACCCGCGTTATATTCAATCTGGCTAGGTATGGCCTCTTCCCACTCCCTACAATGTCGTTTTAGAAATATAAACGATATCATCGAAGTCTCGAAGCTACAAGATATTGCATGATTAATTTAAGACAATATGAATAAATAAGCATTACATTAGACTGAATAATCTGAATGCTAAAGGGTCAAAGGGATTACGTCATTTCTTCTCTATTTTGTTATCTTGACATATATCGCTGTCCGAAATTTTCATCTTGGAGGTGATGCCCCAGCATGGCCACAGTCTAATAACCGAAAAAAGTAAAAGATAAAAGATAAAAGTGTCCTTAAACATGTCGCTTTATGTTCAAAATCCAGAATCTATAATAAAAAGTCTTAAGCAAAAAGTATATAATCTATCTGATCTATAATTATTTCTACAATAGGCAGAAAGCCTGAAATTTTGACGGGAGGGGACTAGTCGATTACATCGACCCCGAAAGGATGAAAGGCAAAGTCGACTTCGGCAGAATTTGCACCCAGGACGTAACGGAAGACAAACCACTGCTAAGCATTTCACCCAGCGTGCTAACGATTCTGCCAGCTCGCCACCTTATATCCGATATATATTACAAGTAACATCGACAGTTTAGAGTAACGTTATTACCTGCCGAAATAGCTCAGTTGGGAGAGCGTTAGACTGAAGATCTAAAGGTCTCTGGTTCAATCCCGGATTTCGGCATCCGGTGGCTGGTCTGTGAAATCTTTGGCGCTCTTCGTATTTTGTTTACTTTGGAATTTTGTTTTAGATCCTTTCAATGATTTTTTTTCCTGTTTGTATCATCCCGAATTCGACCCATCTTCTATTCCAGATTCAGCTATTCTATCTATCTTCTCTCTTTAACATGAAATTTATAATATTCATCAATTTACTGCGACTTTCCACCATTTTATGTCTAACATCATTCTCTTCACGAATTGCATTACAACCTCAAACAATTTCTAACTCCAGCTTTCACCTTGTTCCGAGGAAACATTTGACTCCGTTTACTGTCCACTATCTGCAGTTTTATTAAAGAGAACACATCATTTCATTTTACTGTCATTTCTTCTACATAACTGTTTAAAATGTCATTTCTTCTCTTTTCTTGTTATCTTGACATAAGTTAATCCCCGAAATTGTCATCTCAGCGATATCTACCTATGAGACATGATGTTGTGGCTTGAATCAAATGGAACACAAAACAATCCCGAGTATAGCGATGTAATGTGCTACAGTGATATAGAGGGCATAAATCACTCATAAATTGAAAGAATACAAGTGAAAACATTCCAGTGCAATGAAATCCAAAAACAACAGGCCAAATGTAATGATCTGAGTCAGATTATTTTGTCTGCCTCGCAAAACTGGATGAGAAAATTATGCAATTAGTTATAATCAGATATTCAGAATTTGTGAACTTAATGTCAAAGATTAGTGAAAAAGAAAACGTCTGCGCCGAAATGATGAGAAATCAGGACAATAGCCTTAGATTTTTTCTCATAATTATTGGAGCACTTGGTAACGCGACGAACTGTCTCAGTACCAATTTTGAGCAGCTGGGTCTCACAAAACCAGAAAAACTCGCTAGATCAAGAGATTACAGCTACAAGCTATTGAAAGCACTGTGAAAATATGTAAAATACTGAGAAAGTTTAGCATTATATATGATCTACAAATGGAATAACATCTGTATCAGTACCGAACTTTGTATGTGCTCAAACATACGTATATTCATACGTGTACATGCATATATTTGAGTGTGCATGCATACATATGTACATTCTTAAATGCATGGATACGGATATACATACGTATAAGATGCATATGTATAAGACTATTTTATTGCAGCTGTGTAGATTCCTATGAAAGATTAGTTTCGAAGATAGAAAAATATAATTTCCCCATTGGTGATAATTCGAAAAATAAAACCAGTTAATCATACATACATACATACATACATACATCTAAAATGGTGACCCGGACGTGATTCGAACACGCAGCCTTCTGATATGAAGATGGAAAATTCGGAGTAACAATTTCTGAAGAAGTCTTGGTTTCTAGTATAATATAAGTATAATATAACTAATCATTACTAAGTACTCTTTTAGCCTTGTTCTCTCTCAAGTGAACACAGACACACAGACACACAGATACACACACACACACACACACACACACACACACACACACACACACACGCACGCACGCACGCACGCATGCATGCACGCACACACACACACACACACACACACACGCACACAAGAATTAAGGCGGCGAGCTGGCAGAATCGTTAGCACGCCGGGCGAAATGCTTAGCGGTATTTCGTCTGCCGTTACGTTCTGAGTTCAAATTCCGCCGAGGTCGACTTTGCCTTTCATCCTTTCGGGGTCGATAAATTAAGTACCAGTTACGCACTGGGGTCGATGTAATCGACTTAATCCGTTCGTCTGTTCTTGTTTGTTCCCTCTATGTTTAGCCCCTTGTGGGCAATAACGAAATAGGTATTTCGTCTGCCACTGCGTTCTGAGTTCAAATTCCGCCGAGGTCGACTTTGCCTTTCATCCTTTCGGGGTCGATAAATTAAGTACCAGTTACGCACTGGGGTCGGTATAATCGACTTAATCCGTTTGTCTGTCCTTGTTTGTCCCCTCTGTGTGTTGCCCCTTGTGGGTAGTAAAGAAATAACACACACACACACACACACACACACACACACACACACACACACACACACACACACAAGAATTACTAGAGAGACATTAAATATTTTGCGAATTTTATTTACGTTCTGCTTTCTACTGAAAGCAGAGGTGAAATTCTGAGTTGAATATAACTCATTAAAATCTACCCCAATCCACCGTTTTATGTTAAGACTCCAATATCTACAATAAAATGTTTTTGGCAAGAATACAAATAATTTGATTGATATACAATACGCATGAGAGGAATAATTTTATCTATTAGTGTTACTAGTTGAAATAGCTCAGTTGGGAGATCGTTAGACTGAAGATTTAAAGGTCCCTAATTCAGTCCCCTGCTTCGGCATCTGCCGGCTGGTCTACATTCTTTTTCTTTCGTGCTTTGTATTGTGCTTTCGTTCAAATTTTGTTTTAGCCATGAAGAATTTTTCCTTTACTTGATCTTTTTCTTTCATTCATTTCATATGAGATTCAGTCCATCTTCTATTCCAGGTTCCGGTTATTTCATCTAGCTTGTCTATCAAAACACTTGATTTGTAATATTACATCAATATTCTGCGATTTCGATCCTAGGTTCCAGTCAATCTTCTTTGTCAAAACACCAGATTTATAGAATTATATTAGATAAATTTTCTACGATTTTCTATTTTTTGTATAAACCTCATGTTCCCTTGCATTTTAGTCTCAAACAATTTCTGACTACACCTTTCGCCCAGTTTGCATCATGAGCCTTGCATTTTCTGAGGAAATTCTTGAATTTACTCAGTTTTTATTTAATATTTGCATTGTTTTTTCCTTAAGATATTGCATGACATTTCTAATCGTTTTAACGACATTTCTTTCCGTTTCATTCTTCTAATCTTGACACCTGGAGTAGCCGTCCGAAAATGTCTCCACGGTATTACTTATCTATGAGATAAGATCATAGCTAGAACGAAATCCATACAAAGGATAATCCTGAAAATACAACTATAATAAACTATAGTGATATGAAGGGTATAAATCATACATAATACGAGAGAATGCAAGTGAATGCAAGGCGGCGAGCTGGCAGAAACGTTAGAACGCCAGGCGAGATGCTTAGCGGTATTTCGTCTGCCGTTACGTTCTGAGTTCAAATTCCGCCGAGGTCGACTTTGCCTTTCATCCTTTCGGGGTCGATAAATTAAGTACCAGTTACGCACTGAGGTCGATGTGATCGACTCAATCCGTTCGTCTGTCCTTGTTTGTTCCCTCTATGTTTAGCCCCTTGTGGGCAATAAAGAAATGAAATGAGAATGCAAGTGAAATATTTCTGTCAAGAGTTCTATAAAATCTAAGAATAACGCGCCAGTCACAATGATCTGCGACTGATTATTATGCTCATCCTACTATGCTTGCAATTTATTGAGGCCCTGAGAGGAAAACTATGCAGATTAGATGAAATTAGATGTCCAATAGTTAATAGTTAATGTTAAAAAACGGTGGCAAAGAAATCTGGTGAGAAATCTGGACTATAGCTTTAGATTTCTACTCATAATTACAGGGGCACTCGGTAACGTTACGAACAGTCTTGATACCAGTTTTGTGAGACTGGATTTCACAAAACCAGAAAGAACACGCTTGATCAAGAGATCATAGCTTAAAGACACTGTGAAAATATGTAAAAAAACTGAATGAGTTTAGCATTTATAATGATCTCCATATGGAATAACATCCACACCTTCTCTGCGTATGCACAAATATGTATATTCACACATGTACACACATTCATGCGTGCATGTATACGTATATACAAACACGCGTACGTATGGACATACATATACACATATAAAGTACATATATATAAGACTATGTTGTAGATGCAGTGTAAAATCCAATAAAGAACTTTGTTTCTAGGCTAAGAAAAGGGTATTTCTCCAGTGGTGAATAATTCGGAAAGCAAAACCAGGTAAACACGCAATTCACATATTTTCGACCGAAGAGCTTGGAACAATAATTTCAGAGGTTTTCGGTCTCTAATAAAATTTATCAAGCATCACTGAGTCGTCTTTCTTTCTCTCTTTCCCTTTTTTCTTACCTATGTTTCTCTGTTCCACACCAAATTAGTGTATCCGCTAGATAGCTAGTTTTAATACTTTGCAGTATTTAATTATGTTCTGATTTCAGCTGTAATACTGGGCGCTGATAGTGGGTGGTCAATAAAATCAGTTATGGTAAAATACTGAGTTGGATATAATTGATTAAAATTCCCTCAGTTTCTGTTAATTCCAAAATCTACAATAAAAAGTCTTTGACAGAAATATAAATAATTTGATCGATATACGAGTGACATCGATAATTTTGTGAAACATTGTCGCCAACCGAAATTGTTCAGTCGGGAGAGCGTTAGACTAAAGGTCTTTGATTCAATCCCGAGTTTTGACAGCTGGTAGTCGGTTTGCTTCCCTTTCGTACTTAATTCTCTCTACGTTAAAATCATATGTTAGCCCTTAAGAACTATTCATTTCAATATTTTTTGCCCGTTCATTTCACATCGAATTCAACCCGACTTACAATCCATGTCCCAGCTTTTCTATCCAGCTCCTCACATATAAGCTATATATATATAGTATCATATTGCATCAATTTTCTGCGAACTTCTGCCATTTGATACCTAACGTCATGCTCTTTCTTCACGACCTGCTTTACAGCCTCAAAAAATTTATGACTCCTTTCATTTTTGCCCGAGAAAATATTTGACTGTTTACTTCCTGCCCATTTGCAGTTTTTTTTCATTCTTTAACATCTAAACCAGCTATATCTAGCCAAAATATGTCTTTATTCTACTTGTTTTACTTTCAAACCAGCCAGCTGATTTTAGCTGCAGCTCTGACTAGTGACGATGGCAGAATTAAAGAAATATGTCATAGTAAAGTACTAAGCTTGTTATAATTGATTAAAGTGACCTTAAATTTATCGCTTTGTATTAAAAATCCAGTATCTGTATTAGAATGTCTTTGGCAAGAAAGTAAATAATCTATTTGAGAGATAATACAAGTGACATTAATAGTTTAGATATAAAATATCACCAGCCGAAATAGCTCAGTTGGGAGAGCGTTAGACTGAAGATCTAAAGGTCCCTGGTTCAATCCCGGGTTTCGGCATCCGGTGGCTGGTCTGCTAGTTTTCTTTTTCGTTGTCTTTTTTTTCCCTTGGAATTTTGCTTTACCCCCGAAGAACTATTCCTTTCATTAGTTTATCTTCGTTCATTTCATCTCGAATTCATTCCATGTCCCATCTATACCACCTAGCTTTCCTTTCTAACACTGGATTTATAATGTTATATCAATTTACAGCGACTTTCTACCATTTTATGCCGAACCTCATTTTCTCACACATAGTATGTGAGAATGCTAGTGAAATGTTCCTGTCAAGACGTCAATAAAATGCAAGAATAACACGCCAGACATAATGATCAGGGACGGATTATTATGCTTATCCTACTATCTTCGCAATTTATTGAAATTTTGATGAGAAAACTTTGCGGATTAGTTGAAATCAGATGCCCCATAAATATCAACATACTGTTAAAGATTGGTAACAAAGAAAACATCTGTACCGAACTCATGAGAAATCCGAACTCCTCCTTGGAGAACTTGGTAATGTGACGAACTGCCTCGGTACCAATTTCAAGAATCTGGGTTTCACAAAACCCAAAAGAACTCAATTAAGAGATTACAGCTACAAGCCATTAAAGACACTGTGAAAATATGTAAAACATGGAAAATGTTTAGTATGTAATATGATCAACATACGCACTCAAGTGTTCGTGTACCTAAACATGTATATTTATACGCGTACAAGCACATTTGTGTATATGCATACATATAAACATACATTCGTAAATACACGCACACGAACACAAGACACTCCAGTTGACGCTGTAAAGTAGTTCGTTCTCCATTGGTGAGTAATTTGAAAAATAATCCAGATAACCATACAAACATATAGTGTTGACCGAAGATTACGAACGGAAAACTCGGAGTAACAATTTCCGAAGTATTTGGTTTTTGATAGTAAAATGTACAGAGTACTCTTTACTCTTTGTTTTCACTCACACAAAATAAAATGAGCAACATAACTGCAGATAGAGTGTGTGTCTTTCTCTTTCTCTCTCTCTCTTTCACACCTCTCTCCTTTTCTCTTTGTATATGTGTGTGTGTGTGTGTGTGTGTGTGTGTGTGTGTGTGTGTGTGTGTGTGCGCGTTGAATTAAGAAATGTTCTATATAACAGTATATTTTAGTTGTTAGCAGAATATATGAGAGTTTGTATGGCTATTTTTATTGTTATCTGCTAGCGCGCATTTAATTGTGAGTACTTGTTTATTTCGGATATCTTTTGTTATATCTGTAGCAGCTATAGAAATAACGTCTGTAAATTCTCCCAATTCTTCCATAAGAAATTTATTTCTCTATTGTCCACAGGGGGCTAATCATAGAGGAGACAAAGAAGGACAAACAAAGAAATTGTAAAAGAAGAAAGACATCCATTGGTCACAAGTTAGTAGAGACTGTGAGACTTAATAGTCAACGACGTAGCCTGATCCAAGTCCCCTGAACTACTAAAAAGAGTAACCCATAAATTACACAATTCCAATTTAAAAGGGTTTGGATACATGGGTTATACACTCTTCGATATACAAAAAGACATGTTTTATCGTATCTCTGTTCGAAGACGGCTAACATCGGGTTAAACAACAACAGCTACGCTGCGAAAGTAACGAACAGAGCATGTGGCAGCCTGACCAGTTAGAAACAGCAGCCAAATCTTACTCAAATCATATCCTTCCATCTTGAAAATTAAGAAACACCCATTAGATGTAGTAGTCCTAGACGTACCCATATTGGTAGAAGTAAATAAAAGTGACGGGGTCGATCGAGCTGGAATACCTTCAAGATCGAGCATTGAACGGGAAGTATCGGAGTTACTATTAAAAAAACGCATAGATATCAAATTGAATTTATATTCTATTTATATGTACAATAGGTATTCATTATCTTTTAATTTTAATTATATTATTATATAATACAGATGAGGTTCTTCTCATTTTTTATTTACACTGTTTTAAATAGTCTTCGAATTAATGTTTTGCTTTATATAAACATATTAATCTCTTCACCAACAATTTAATTACAATACAGATTATTACGTTTGTATATTTCTTGATGTTATCTTGATTTTTTTTTATAAAATAATGGAAAAAAAAAGGTACTATTCAAGAAGAGTGGTCCCTTTACCAAAAACAGGTAGTGTATAATTTATTTACTTTGTTTAAAAAAATTATTTACTTTGTGTAAAAAAATTATTTACATTGTTTACAAAAAAATCCTCATACATGTTTTGCGCATGACGCGCACTCGCGCTAGGTAGTCGTAGGATCGACTAGTCACGACTCGCTAGCGCGGATGCGTGAGTGTGCGAGTGCGCGCACCGCGACCACTCTTCTTGAATAGTACCGAAAAAAAAAATGCCAATAATAATTTCATGTACTGATAATTTTGAAAAATTTTGATAATACATTTTTAAATGATTTATTTTATATTTAGAGACGAACTTAAAACAAATAGCGTGTATGAGATGTTTAATGAATTTTATACTTGAAGAACGACTGAAGGAAGAAACTTCAAATAGAAGCATGATGAAATAATCAGACACTATCATGCTATTAGCTGTCAGAAGTGAAAGTGCTCACTGCTAGTGAAGTATCTGTCTGTCTGCCTGCATGCCTGTGGCCGGAGCGAGCTATATGTCTGTCTGTCTGTCTGTTTCTCTATCTATCTATTACTCGAAAGTTCGCGCGTCCGCGCTAGCTAGTCGTGAGTGGTCGATCCTATTATTTTTAAACTTCAAACTTCATTTGTTTTCTATTTTGATAAATTCTCTCTGTTGAAAATTATATTTTTATATTTTAAATAATTTGCAATTTCAGGAAATATGTTTTTATATTAAATTTGTGTTTTCTACTCACGACTAGCTAGCGCGGACGCGCGAACTTTCGAGTAATAGATAGATAGATAGATAGAGAGAGAGAGAGAGAGAGAGAGAGAGAGACAGACAGACATATAGCTCGCTCCGGCCAGTCATGGTATTAGCTGTCAGTAGCCAAAGAATCGACAGGCCAGCAACAGGCATGCAGGCAGACAGGCAGACAGACAGATACTTCACTAGCAGGCAGTGAGCACTTTCACTTCTGACAGCTAATAGCATGATAGTGCCAATAATCATCACGTCAAAACTAACGAGGCTTGGAAATCTGTTGTTTATATTCTTACTTCGTTTTGGTCTCTTACTAAAGACTTGCATCACTAATTCATTATGAATGTAATTTAAGTATGATAAAATCCATCGTTGACCAACATCAACTTTACAGCCAAAAATAAAAAATAGGAATTCAGACACATACCTTATTATTAAATAAATACTATCGGTTTGTGATCTATTTTTATCAGCCGAAATAGCTCAGTTGGGAGAGCGTTAGACTGAAGATCTAAAGGTCCCCGGTTCAATCCCGGGTTTCGGCATCCGGCGGCTGATAATAATTTTCTTTTTAGATACATATATTTTCTTTTTTTCAGTAGTTTTTATTTGAATGTATTGGCGTTACTGCCCCTCTGTTTTGTACATCATAATAACACGCCACAAATTTTACTTTTGCATTAGAATATATATTCCTTGTTCGATCGATGGATAAGATTGTTAGTCAAGTTTCGCATTTAGAATGTTTCGTTTTTCACTGCAACTTAATCCGCTTTTTCACACTTTTATGTCAATTTGGTAGAATTCCATATCACTTTTGCTTTCACTTCGCTACGATAACCCCTACAAACTCTTCATGGAGCCATCATAAAACTTACAAATCTACACAGAAAAGGCATGATATCTTCAACAACAAAGTAGCTTTCACATTTCCTATCCTAATTACAAATCGATGTCAAAGCTTTTGACTCCATACCTGCTTTCCATTCATTCAAAAAATACTCAATGTTTCCCCAAGCAACTACAAAATGTTGGCAAAGCATTCCCAGAATACTTAATTTTCCTTTCACTTTCACTTTCAGCCTATACCTACACGATTTACCCACACCTTCATAAAACATACTGACAGCCTTATACGCAGTGAATAAGCCCTATCTGGAGACCTCTGGCCGTGAGGGCTGACCATGTATTTGCGTTTGTTTGTGCAGGCATGGGCAAGGGAATTTTATTTTTGTAGAAGACTGACTAGTATCGATATGTCTAAGCGGAAGGCTGCCGCTTTGGGCCGATATAATTTGGCACCAGCGTCGATGCAGGTGTTGCCATCAGAACGAAAAGATTCGGAACTGATACCACAAAGCAAAGCATACAGACGACACTCTAACAGTTTCGCCAATTCATCGTCCAGAAAAAAACAAAAGCAAAATGAAAGAAATACCAACAAAAAACAAGAATTAAAAAATACACAGAATTAGAAGCAGCATTAATAGCCTCATTTAGCCCCAAACATTGTGCACAACAAACATAGTGCACACTAATAAATACCTTTAACAGTTACTGAGTGCACACTAATAAATACCTTTAACGATTACTGCTGAGAAAAAAAGCAACTGTCATTCCCCGATTGAAACGGCACTGCCCAACTTCACTGTTGCTACCCCAACAAGCCATGTTCAATCCCAGACCCTTGCTCATACATCTGTATGCTGTTGTAGCGTATTATCTAATTCTTTTAGACCATATCATTCAATTTGAGGGATATTTGGCTGATAATTCTAGACATTACTCAAATAAAAAAATATATAATCGTACCCCACCCTAAAGATGAGTTACAAGCAATCGCTTCACAATCGCTCAAATGCTGGGTTTTATTGTAACCGGGAATCTCTTCAGGCTGAAAAACATCCTTAACATAGGACCGCATCTTAACAATTAACCCTTCTCTTCAGAGCCTGAAGATATTTCACCCCACCCCCAATTGTCGACATTCTGCAGGGATTAGGAGGAGCCCACAATAGATTATTGATTCCATATCAAAAACGTTAAGAGTAAACCGTGTTCTACGTGACACATTTAACCGGTATCCGAAGTTTCAAACTGTTTAGTTAAAAAAAAAAATTAATTAAAAAATCTGTGACTGAGATTGAAAAGATTCCTGACATGTTACTATTTTTGGCCCACACGCCTGTTGTCTCCTTTCTTTGTCTTTTTGCCAGTACTATAATCTTCTCTGTTCTTTTGAGCTGTCTGATCTCCCGTCAAGTCTGCTTAGATATTCCTGACTTACTCTATCCTCCTCTCATTACCCTTGTTGTGTCCAACCCTCTCACGCTCTAATCACTGTGTTCAGTCCTTCCCTCTCAGAACGCCAGTCCTCTCAAACTTCCTCTCTCATGTTTTCCTCGCAGGTGTTAATTTGCAATGGTTCAAGAACATTAATAACATCAAACTCGCTGGTCATCGAGGGCCCTTTCCTCCAGATCCAGCAATTAAAAAAAAAGAAAAAAAAACCCATCAGGTGAATGATAATGAAAAGGCTCCTTCAGTGGTTCAAGGTCGTTACGAGAGTACTCTTAGTCTCTTGAAAAGATTGATGAAACCACCTCTCTCTCCCCACCTCTCGATTTGTCTTATTCTATTCACTCTTATTCTTTTCTACTCTAGGCACAAGGCCCAAAAGTTTTGGGGAGGGGGGACCAGTCAATTAGATCGACCCCAGTACGCAACTGGTACTTAGTTTATCGACCCCGAAAGGATGAAAAGCAAAGTCGACCTCGGCGGAATTTGAACTCAGAATGTAAAGACAGACGAAATACCGCTAAGCATTTCACCCGGCGTGCCAACGTTTCTTATTTCTTTATTGCCCACAAGGGGCTAAACATAGAGGGGACAAACAAGGACAGACGAACGGATTGAGTCGATTACATCGATCCCAGTGCGTAACTGGTACTTAATTTATCGACCCCGAAAGGATGAAAGGCAAAGTCGACCTCAGCGGAATTTGAACTCAGAACGTAAAGACGGACGAAATACCGCTAAGCGTGCCAACGTTTCTGCCAACTCACCGCCTTCTTTTCACTCTTATTCTATCACCCCTCCACTCTAATTGTATTTCTCTCCTTTCTTCTTCTTTTCCCATTAAGAAGTATTTATCTGTTGTATTCACTGAATATCACCTTTTATCAAAGCATCTCCAGCATGTGTCATATCTAGGAATTTTATGTTAAAACCAAAGTCAGCCTCGATCGAATAGATCTTTATCAACGGCATTCTAGATGAGACTATCCCATCTTGATATTTAGGCTTAGTGTGTCTTGGACTATATTATCGACTGTAACTTTCTTTTCAAAGGTGGGAGAGTGTGATTTGAAGATTTAGAAGCTATTTCTAATAGGTCGAGTGACAGCATAAAAGTTCCTTCGTTTGTTCGGGGAATTTTATGTCAAATATTGATGTTCTTTTTAATCGACTCATGGAATGCTATATTTTGTCTTCCCTGACTATATTAAGAGATGAACGAAAGGAGCTACCTCTCAACAGTGAGGACCTGCTTGTGGACTTTACTGAACTACTGCCCAGTTTCTATCGCTTTGTCAGAAAACAGTGGACATAGGTGAACAGGCTGGGTCAGGTTACGGCAGAACAACAGCTAACCGGTATTGGTGGGGCTATCGTAATTCCCCAGTATGTTAGATATCACCACGAGGTATAGACCACATCGTGTTGCATTGTCCAGCAATTTCGATCTCGGGCTCATGATGATGACAAGGTATGCACCAACTGGATTTTGAATGAACCAGTGAGGGAGTCTGCATATGGTCACTCGACCGGCAGGAAATAGCTACCAGAGGTCCAAACAATCATATCCCACCATCTAAAATAAAAGATACATTAAACACTGTAGTCATGGAAACACCAAAGGACGAGATATTTAGGATTGTAAGAGCTTTAATCATAGCTCTGCTTGATCAGGATTGACCGGAGACAAAATAAGAACACCTAAAACACTTATTTTCTGTTCTACTTTTCGATTTGTTTTCGGTTGTCTTTCATTACAGAAAGTCTTTTCGTGTCCAAACAATATTTGAAGATTGTTCTACGAAATAATATTTCCTCCGTATACTAACGTTTTTATTTAATGATATTTATTTGAAGATAAAACTTCCTCGGTTATAAATTCTTCGAAATAAGCAAAATGTGTTTTTTTAGATGGAAATTATTCAACTATTCAAAATTTTGACGTTAATCCGTTCACTGTTATCTCAAACGCTGACGATTACGTCATTTCGTTCTTTTTACATCAGATTATTTTTCTATTTGCATAGAGACAAGATCGTAAACAAAACAAGCCATTCGAAAAGAGTCGGAGTTTTTTCTTTTTTTCTCTGCCAGCTGTTTTGAAACATTTAAATCTGTTCATTTATGTAAATATTTTGAGCAAGAAATGTTTCAAAATAGCCTCGGAAGCTGCTTTTTATTTTCTCCATCTATTGCTTGGTAAAGATCTTATATTTACGTACAGAACAAGTACAAACGGTTGGTTTTTAAGTTTATGACCAAGTGTGTATCAAAGAAAAGCAGTAGAGATTGTTATGCTGGCATCCAACAAGATTTATCCTCCAGTTCCCGAAAACCAGGAACATATTGCCCGAACAACGAGTTTCTGAAATTATTACAGAATACCTCGCAGTCTTTCATCAGCGCGGAGATGAACACTATGGAGGTACCGAGTTCAAAGATACGAAACAGCATGTCACCAAATCTAAAATCGATTCTAAAAAATCCTCTTCAGATAAAACAGCGGCACACTCCTCATGAAACGATAAAAAATAACGAAAAAGAACTAAAAGGGAAGAACACATCGGGGAAAAGCGGCAGGAATACGTCGAAGAAGAGTTGTAAGGGACCTTTCGTGCCATTAATGGAATCAACACTTGAATTGAAGCAGAAAGCGCAAGATTTGTCGAAGGAATCGTTGTCGAATCGAGTTCAGCGTTGGCTGGAAACTGTAGTGATCCCAGATCATGATGTATCTTTGAAAACAGGCCATACCCCAACACAAAAGCAGAAGTCATACAACCGACACGACCCTAATTCCTCCAGCAGGAAATATGGTAACAGCACTATAAAAAAGCAGTAAAAGTGTCACCATTCTTTCTGTGTTATGATTTTTATCCTCTCCGCTTCCAAATTTTTCACGTGTTTCCTGCAATTTCCTCGCCTCTTACTCGTTCATTGTTTTTGATTTGCTCCGACAGAAAATTGTATAAATGATTGTTGTTAGTGAGTATTTTTTGTTGTTGTTTACTTATATGACCCTTTAGATAAAACATTTTGTTACATGTGTTAGTGGTGTGTTGTGGTGGTGGTGCAATGATGGAGATGGGATGTGGCACAGATCTATAAAAGTATATCTGATCTTGTTGTTGGTTAGGATCCTCGGCGAATATGGGTGCGGAGACATTTGTTGACAGGTAACATGTTGATGCCAACAATCAACAACTGATGCTAGCGCAATCACTAAAATACATTCATACCCAGAACACAAGTTCCTATACAAATACAGCTTGCACTGTGTGGACCCTAACCCTAAGTATATAAAATATATTGTTAGAATTAACATGCAAAGTAAATTTGTTTAACTTCTGACATCTTTAAACTTTTCTCTCTTGCAAAGTGAAGTGGGAAAAAAAAATTTAATGTACCGGTTTATTACCACCGTTTCTATAGCCGCCGTTGCTGCTACCACCGTCACCACCACCACCACCACCACCACCACCACCACCACCACCACCACCACCACCACCATCACCATCATCATCATCATCATCATCATCATCATCATCATCATCATCATCATCGTCATCACCAGCATCAGCAGCAGTAGTAGTACCACTGCTATCGCTGATTCAGAATTATTGTGTCGGCGTGTATGTGCGTGTATGCGTGAGTGTGTGAGTGTGCACGTGTGCCTGGGTGTATATGTATGTGTAAGTGCGCATGAAAACATGCGCGTAAACAGTTTCTTTTTTATTGAGTTCATCTGACTTCGATGCGGTTACTGTTCTTAAACAGTTGCAAATCGACGGCAGTAGGAGAAACATGCGCAAGACGGGGATCCCTATGGAATGCCCACTCTGGGATAGAAGGACTGTCTATACTGCTTACTACTGTGCCTGGGTAGTGGGAGGAAGATACAGTATAGGCGAGAGCGGAAGAGACCAAGGAGTCGTTAGGAGACGATACGGAACCAGTCAGCTTCAAAGAACAGAGGTCATTGTAATAATGATAGATAGAGATAGGAGGCAGGGAAAGCAGGCAGAATGACCATATGCAGGCATTCAGGGTTTAATTTTCAGTTCTGGGAAATCAGAAATATTGTAGTCCGAACAAGGAGGTTATGAAACCATGACAATACACCATAGTCTTTCAGCAGTTCCGAGATGAACATTATGGAGGCACCAAGTTCAAAGATATAAAACAGAATTTCATCAAAATTTAAAATCTATTCTTAAAAACTTTCCTCAAACAAAACAGCGACATACTGCTAATGAAATGTGTAAAAAGAATGAAAAAAAACAAAGTGAAGATTGCATCGGGAGAAAAGTGCCAGGAATACATGTTTTGGGTTAGAGGGGAGCCTGCCATTCAGTCAGGTGGTCTTCGTTTGAATGGAGTCTCGGTTGTCTCGGTGCAACAAATGTATTCGATGCAACAAACGCAGTCTCGGTGTAACAACTGCACTGTTCCATGTATGGGAGTAGCATTCCATTGTGAGTCGCTCTTTGAGCTTTGTAAAGTATTAACAGATTCTGTGTGTGTGTGTGAAATATAGTCTTTGTAAAAACGTCTTTGCTATGTTGGTGATGTTGATGATGTATAATTCAGAGGGAAAATCCTCAGTCATAGTGGACACGAGTTCAATTTTTTTTTGTTATGTGTAATGATGTGTCTTTGCTTTTGGAGAAAGAAATAAAATTGAAATGGAGCCGTAGAAAGATGTTTCCGAGTTTTCTGTATTTGAAGTCGGTACAGATGTCTAGATTGCACGAAGATGATGCTTAGGAACAGAAGGTTAGGAAGTCACTGATCCAAGAAACGAGAAAGGGATGAAGCTCAGAGGTGATCGAGGTTTTAGCTACGAAGATTGCGTACCAGGGTTGAAAGTTTTGCTGAAGTCGAGAGTGACACTGTTTTCACCAAAATTCTGGAGGGCAGGGGTTTTGGATGACCATAAAAGAATGGTCATGAAAGAATTAGTCATTCAGTGTGTTGGTGATGGTTATTGTCAATGGCTGTCATCATTATTTTTGAAATGTTGGCAAGAGGTACGATAAAACTATAGCTGGCAGTGTAATGCATATGTATGTGTGAGTGGCTGCACGCGTGTGCTTGCTTATACGAGGGGTGTTCATTAAAGATTTCCTCTGACCCACTTCCCAAAGACTGGGATAAACGAAACTTGGCATAACAGTTCTTCTCTACATAGTCACCACCAATGGTGATACACTTCACCCATCGCTTTATGCAGTTGTGAAGATCTCGTCTGTAGAAGTCGGTAGGTTGCGTCTAGAGCCAAGACTTTACCTCAGAAATAAGTTCATCATCATCGGAAAAGTGCTTCCTCTTAAAAAAAAAATACTTCATGGTTGGAAAGAGGTGGAAATCAGATGGTGCGAGGTCGGGAGGGTAAGGAGGATGAGGAAGGATTTCATAGCCGAAGGAGTATGTTTTCATGTGGGTAACGTTGTCTCGGACGAAGCGGACTCCTTTGGTCACCATGTCATGCCTCTTTGCTTTGATGGCGTCCCGCAATTTCTGCAGCAGAGAAGCATATGCTCCGTTAATTGTGGTGCCCTTTGCCAGAAAACCCATCATCACTACTCCGCACTGGACCCAAAAGACTGCTAAGGGTTGAAGACGAGCCTTCTTTGGAGGGGGTGAGTTATCATGATTCCATTGCTTCGACTGGGCTTTAGTATTATGATCATTGTGACGGACGCATGTTTCATCCTGTGTGATACGTCTGCCGAAAAAGTCCTTGTTTTCTTGGCACATTGCTAAAGGAGCCTGGGAGTAATTGTCCCGTTCCTACTTCTGAAAAGGGGAAATCCATCGTGCAGACAACTATCGCATGGTCGTGAATGATTTTTGCCACGGGTCTTAACTTATCTTCATTTTTTGGGCTAGTTGCCGAATAACTATGCGGCGATCTTCCAAAATGGCGGCTTCTACTTTATGGATGGTGTCGTCATCAATGGCGGAATGTGGTCGTCCAGGAATAGAAGGAATTTCTAACGATGTCCGACTACATTTGAACTGGCGATGCCAGTGTTTGGCTACATCGTATGATGGTGCATCGTTACCATAAACTTCTTTCATCTCATCGAAAGTCTCTTTTGGTGTACGACCTTTCAAGTATGAGAACCTAACCACTGATCTGCATTCAACTGCCTCCATTATAACACCTTAGTCCACTTCAGCAGCCGTAAAAGCCAAACGAATACTTGTAGAAAGCTACAATTTACAATGTGGCATGTAGAGACATGTATGATCATACCTGTACAGGCTCCGCTTCCGGCAATAAGCGGAAGTGGGTCAGGGAAAATCTTTAATAAACACCCCTCGTATGTATGTGTAATTTTTGCATGCGTGTGTATGTGTGTATCTATTTTTATTTAGTTCCCGCTTAGTCTTTATTGTGTATACGTATAATCAAATGCATTCCAGGAGTGACTATTCTGTCTGTTTGTGTATTAAAAACTATGTTCAATGTATCTTACTTTATTTGAAACGGTAGGGTGTGATGTCAGACAGATTTGACCAATCTTTCAAGCAGATCAGTCAGCCATGCTTAAGCTTCCTCATTGGCTTATGCATTTGCGTATGATTGTGTTTGTGTAAGTGTGTAAGCATGCATCTACGCATGTTTATGTGCAAGCAAGCGCGTGCATGCATTTGGTGGTGCGCACATTTGTGTCTATTGCTGCATGTATAAATAATCCTTACTGACAGGATAATTAACTTTTATGTGTATTTTTAAATAAGTTGTTTTAATTTGCGTTTAACCTAAAGTCAGTCCTTATTGAGTAGATATATGATCAGAGGCATAGTATATCTCCAGATTACATTATTCAATGGAATAAGAATATTCCAAAATGAATATTTTGCTGATGTAAAATGAAAATGTATCAACTTTTTGATCGTAGGTCTTTTCTCAAAAAGGGAGAAAAACGATAATAAAGAAAAACAGAAATCTCGTGCGTTATTATCAGAAAGTTGAATGTAAAGGGTTTACTGGCATGTGATTTCTGAATAGAGAGGAGGGTGAAAACAGACGATCAACAGAAATGTCAATCATGCACAAAAAGGCGAAATATAACCAGCCACAGAAAGAAGAGCAAGTCATCGTAAATAGGTACAAGAGTTTGTATGGATGTATGAACGGAAGAGTCGAGAGGTACCGGTATATGAGCTTGAGTGTAGATGTTGTTAGCGAAAGGAGAAGGGAATGAATTAAAGAACGGGAGAGGAAAAGACAGAGTAATAAAGAGAGGGCGGGGGAGAGAAATAACTGGTTCTTGATACTAGAATGAGGAAACGAGCTCAGAAGAAATCAGAGCACCTTTAAGCTAGAGGTCGAAGCATGTTTGATAGTGATTAAATAATAATCAGACACGTGGTTATTCTATGGATGCAGTCCAAAATATTTGTTGGCGTAGCAACAGCATCGTCCTAGATATGGGACCACAATTCCAATGCGGGCCTCGATCTTAGTAGTGCCAGCAACTGTTGGATGCTGATGTATTTTCTGAGCTTGTCTATAGAATGTGATCCTAACTATGCCAAAAGTGTATTTTCGCCAGGAAAGATCCTTGGTGATATGAGTCGTAACATTTGGAGTGATTGCAAGCGGGCTAGCAGAGTGCCACCCATGATTATCGGGGATGTAGCGTAGAAGTGTTTTCTTAATTGGAATAGTATTTGGAGCTTTTTTACTGTTAAAAGAAACAAGGTTTACATGGCCTTGTAGAAGAAAGCAGTCACGGCATCTACGTATGGAATCGATGCAGGTTTGATGTGAAATGTCTTAGCTGAGTGCGGATCATGCATGGTTGGAGAGAATTAAGGAAATCAAGGAAGTGTGAAGGAATATGCGTTGTTGGATGTGATGGTAAATAGATCATTGATGTATAGAAGGAAAAAAGAGGAGGACAAACGAGATCCTTGCAGAACACCAGTGTTGATCAAGAGTGGGGACCAAAGAGCTCTGTCAACACGTCACAATGGCACGAAGTGATAGGAAGCTACTGATCCAAGAGAAGAGAGAAAGGCGAAGCCTCTACAGGAAAGTTTTGTTAGATTTGCATGTCAAACACGGTTGAAAGTTTTACTGAACTTATTCAGGCAACTAGTAAGGTAGACCTATGGTTGTTTAAATGTTAAATGACTACAATCAAGGGATATAACTCAATTAAGATTAGTTGATTTAAATTTTTTAACAATATAGATCAGTAGTTCTTGAACGATTCGTCGCTAGAATTTCTAAAAGTGCAATTTTCCCAACTTCCAGTCGTCGAGAGTGCTATTTATTAAAATAAGTTTCGAAAATTTACCTTGCGCAGCATTTTTATAAGCCTATTTTAACCTCCAGAATCGGGGTTATCTATACAAAACTTACCGTAACTCTGTACTGTAAAAGTGAAAGAAAGCGTGAGTATACTGGTGAGTGACATGAGAGAGTAGATCTGCAGTAGATTTAGCTCTGGGGAAACCATAACGTTGGTCCTCGAGGGAGATGTTCAAGGGGTTAGAGAACGCCATTGTCAATCAAAATCCACTCAAAATGGTTGAAAACTCTTGTCCTAGAAGGTTGCATGCTGTGATCGAGCCTGATATCACATGGTCGCGAAGCGAACTTCTTGACGGTGCAGCCTGCGTCCGCTTTTCGTTGCAAGTCTGGTAAATCAAACTGTTCGTTAAGGTGAGCAAGATATTCTCGCTTCTTTTTATTGAATGCCTTTCTGTTTAGATAATGCCTGACTTGTGTAGTAGTAGTAGTAGTAGTAGTAGTAGTAGTAGTAGTAGTAGTAATAGTAGTAGTAGTAGTAGTAGTAGTAGTAGTAGTAGTAGTAGACGTTTAACCCACGTCTGCTGTACTAATTGGTCAAAAAGCTTCCAGTTACGATCATACGATCAATTTTATAGTACGCAAATTCAAGGGGCATAACTCTTACAAAATAATGGACTTGGAATCAAGTTATAGCCTGTTAAAATGCATAAAATGTCGAGCGTGCCACCCGTTTTAACGTTACCATTTCAGTGAATTAATGAAAGAATACTTTGTTCTTGCTCGACTAACTAGAAATAACAGCTAACTCTCTCTCGAATCACACACAATGTTTGAATATGACTATCCTCGGACATTACGTATTCAAAACTACTTTGATACATAATCAAATGCTTAGCTTCCTTTTTCAAACATTGTGTGTGACACGGCTAATTACTGTCCTATTGCTCGCATGTCTAATATCTCTAAGAAAATGGAAAGATCTATTAACAATGGCGTTTTGAGTGGATTTTGATTGACAGAAACTGCATGAAAGCCTGACGCCCGCGCGCGTGTATATAGGTGCAGGTATGGGTGTATTGTTAAGAAGTTTGCTTTACAACCACGTGGTGGGTCCGGGTTGAGTCCTATTGTGCGTAGCATCTTGGATAAGTGCCTTTTACTCTCACACCATCCCAACGGATGCCTTGTTGAAGGCCGTCATATATATATATATATATATATATATATATATATATATATATATATATATATATATATATATGATACACTCTTTATACACACACACACACACCACATGCACATATGTATATATAAATGTATGTATGTCATTATTCAGTTTATTTCGAGATTTCTTGAACCGGCTTCTAACCTACATCTAAGGTTCCTAAATTGGAATTTCAACATCAACAACAGGGTGTGAATGTATGTATGTATGTATGTATGTATGTATGTATGTATGTATGTATGTATGTATGTATGTATGTGTATGTCATTGTGCTTGTCCCCACATTGTTTGACAACTCGCGTCGGTTTGTTTAAGTTCCTAGAACTTAGCGGTTCGACCCTAAAATAAGTACCAAATTTTAAAAAGAAAATGAAGTACTGAGGTCGATTTCTTTGCCTGAACCCTTTGAAGCACAGCACCAGTAGTGTTATGAATGAAAGAAGTGAAAGTGTGTGTGTGTGTGTGTGTGTGTGTGTGTGTGTGTGTGTGTGTGTGTGTGTATGTGTGTGTGTGTGTGCGTGCGTGCATGCGTGCATAATCGAATTAAACTGAAAATGTGTGTTGCGTGTGTGTGTATGTGTGTGCGTGCGTGTATGATTGAATTAGACTGAAAACTATTAAAAAGAAATGTGTGTATGCGTTTGTATGCGTGTGTTGAGGCGTAACCAGGTTTGAATTTAGGGGAAGCGAGCACATTAAAAAAAAAAAGGCGCCGTGACATACCAAATAATTTTAAACTCATTTCTCTTATATTATGCGAAATATTTCATTGGTTATGATATACGTAATTGTATTCTACATTCATGAAGTTCATGCTTCAGTAACACTGTCAATATGTATGAAACTTACAACTATTGATAAAGATGGGACATGAAAAGGATGAAACTGCATTGGATCGTCCGGTGTCGAGGCGTTATGACGTCAGGGTTTGTTTTGGTTCTTCTGATGTTAGCAGCCACAAACATATTGTAGGAGTTTGAGCAGACAGTTTAAAAATACGGGAGGTTTGTCAAGTAATTCCAAAGCGATGTGATTAAAAAACAAAAGAAAAACGAGATTCACAATTGAAGTAAAATGTTTAAAAAATTGTTGAAAGGCACCAACTTTGAAATATGTGCAAGTGGTGAGCAGTAGTTCCTCTTGCTCCCCGTTAATTTACGCCACTGTGTGTGCAACCAAATAGATATGAAGTTCGTCACGCAGTCATGTGGTCTCGTGTTCCATCATACTCCGTAGCATCTTCGGTAAATGTCTTTCATTCATATTATTGCCTCGGGTCGACTCAAATCTTGGGAAATTGGTTAGACGGAAAGTGTGAGGAAGCCTGCCAGATGGATTGTACTTGTAATTCAAAGGTACATTCTTGTCCAGCCTCGTGTTGCGCTGATTCCACCCGAAGATTACGTTAATGGAACACGCCGTTTCTGTGAAATACATATCCACTTACATATAATTTAAGTAGCAGGTAATTCTGTCGATCGAACAACTGAAAACTCATCATCGAAACCGATGAAGATTCCCTTAAGTACTATCGGGGAAGTAGCAAAAGATGTAAACATCCGCGAATAAACCAATAAATCGGTGCTTTCAAATAGAAATACATTGTGGTATTTATTCTGTTGCCATTGTAAAATGTAGTGAACCAATGATTGTTGAAAATTTGTAACCAGAAGCTCTGTTGTTTCCAAAATACGACGGAGAGCGGCATATCGTAAATAATATTTGGTTAGTTGCCAGAGATTGTAATGCTTTATAGTACGTTTTTGTTTGTTTTCTACACTTTAAGGTTTTTTTTTTTAAATAAGAAAGCCCCAAACAAGGAGAGAAGCCACTTTGAAGGAGAAATTAAAGCGAAACAAATGAATTTACTTTCGACTTGAAAGAGTTCAAGTCATAAGAAGGAGGAAAATGATGAGATAGAGGAGAGTTCTAAAGTCTGGGAGTTCAAGGAAAAAAGCTACGACCGGAGAAAGACTTCCTTATTCGTGGAAGCGCCACAGCATTTAGATGAAGGATTTCGAGTCAGACGACATGGCATAAAGTGGTCTGGAACACAGAGATAAAGTTCATCAGAGCACTTCCTATGGCACAGAGCAGAATGCACAGGAATACTAGTAATCCAGTATTATTTGAAATATGATAGGGTTTCCCCTATGCAATATACTGAGCTGAAAATAATAATAAAAATTTGATCAACTGAGATTATTTAGGCAATTAGTAAGATAAAAAAAAAACTCTCTAGGATTATTTAAAAGTTAAATAACTACAGTCAAGGGAAATAACTCAAGATTAGTTGATTGAAATTTTTGAACAATATTGACCAGTAACTCTTGAAAGATGCTTCGCTAGGATTTCTAAAATTGCAATTTGTCCAACTTCCAAGCATCGAGAATGCTATTTATTCTACGAAAACGTACCGTACGCTGCATTTTTCATAATCCTAATTTAACCCCAGAGTGGGGTTATCTATATAAAACTTACCATATCTGTGTACTGTAAAAGTAAAAGAAAATATACCGACTATAAGTGATCATCCGGATCTATATATTATTGAACCACCAACAAAATATCTTCATAATTGATGCGTTTTTACATTGATCTCGTTTTCAAAATTTTCATGTTGTTAAATTTAGAGTGTGCCTTCGTCGTCTGGAAATGTAAATAATGAGCTTATAATATATACTCTGCTCAAGTGTACTACATGTTAGTAATGGATAAACGAAAAGATAGAAAGAAACTGTTAGTCAAATAAAGAAAGACAGTAATGAAAATCAAAAATGCAAACATAGTTCATAGAATTATACACAAAAAGATAAAAAGGTGAACTACAAAAGAACCAAAACGAGGAAAAGGTGCATAGGTACATTCGGAGTTGTGTGTGTGAATTTCGGAAAACATGGAATGTTTGGAAGATGCAGTATCCTGACAGCTAACAACCGATACCGGTAGTTTACTCCTGTTTTGGTAATTCTCAATGAAAAAAATCATGGGTATTGTAGTTTTCTGTTTAAAAAAATTTTGAGCATGTTTACTGATGGTAGAAATCTTGAATTCAAAATGGTGGCCAAAGTTGTTATTGGAAAGATCCAACACTATCGAAACTTTAGTATGTCGATGCCCAAGGAAGCAAGGCGTTCAAGAAAGGATACAAGGACTATTCGTTTCATTGCATGTCTCTGCACAGCTTCCAGTAGATCGATATTCTGGAAAATATGGGGGTTCCAGATTGGAGATGCAAACTATATGGATAATCTTTAGAAATTTATAATAATGACTGAGAGTCTTGAAAAACATGATACTCATAATTTTGTTATAATTAAATAAGATTAATAAAAGAAGGTAAACAGTAACTTTCTTTTTTGGGGGTAAATCTTAGACTAAACTTTCATTAATTTTTAACTTTCCATGCAAAGTGTGTAAATTGCTTTTGTTTGATTTCTGGTGCGCCAGGAACTAAAAAACGACTGAGAACCATTGGAATGAACAATGTAGATTAGGATGAAAGCTAACAGCTGAAAGCAACGGATATATTTTGATCTTATTATTCATCTTCAATGATGTATACTTACTCAATTAGTGAGACTAAGAAGGATGTCTACATATACGAAAATAAGGACAATGTAGTTAGGACAATACTGATTATGAATGCCAACATTATATCTGAGAAAAAAAAACACACAGCTTTCTGCACATTAAACACACATTAAACACACATTAAACACACAGCTTTCTGCACATTAAATTATTATTATTTCAATGGAACATACACATTTCTTGTGAAAATTGGACAGTTAACTGGTCAATAGAAAGTATTATTTAAGCTGTTTGTTTTAGGCGGCAGGCTAGCAGAATTGTCAACACGTCGCATAAAATACTTAGTGGGATTGCAAATGTGACCATCTCTTTCTTTTTTTGTTCCTAGGTACAATGCACTCAGAATTACATCATTTAATATATTCCTTCCTAAAATGGTTGATATAATACAAGAGAAGGCTTTGTTTTGTAGCAGGTCGAACACATAGAGGCTTCGTCATAAGGACAAACCATGCTAAAAATACCCGCTGTCTTTTCATTAATAAAGAACAATGAAATTTATGGAAACGATATGAGATATAAATGGATCTCCGTCCGTTTCAATGATGAGCAGTCAGTTGTTCGAACATCTAAACAATCTGCTCATTTAATAAATATATAAGAAGCTGAGTATTCCAATGTTACTCAATGTGACAAAACTAGATCTTTAAATTACAGTTATAGTTCATTCAATAGGCTTCCACATAGTTCCTACTTACCCAGTTTTACTTAGAAAGCTTAAACCGAGCCGAGACTATGGTACATGACACTTGTTCAAGATGCCTCGCAGAGGTGTTTGATTGCGAAGCAAACTTCTTAACCATAAGTTCACGCTGCATCGGATTAAATACCCTATAGTATTTACTAGAATCTTTCTGTGTTTTGATTTTAAGTCGTATCGTATAACGTTTTGCCATATATTCCTTTAGGGAATGTATATAATAAATATTTATGATGTATTTTAAATCATTAAAATTGTCCAGCATAAAATATAAATTTAGAAGCACAATTGTTTCCCCTGTAAATAAATCAAGGGCAATAAACTCTTTTCAAATTTAAAGAGTTACTTCCCTTAATTTTTTATTTTTCGATTCAAAGTTTTTAGCTGATTTATTTATTTATTTATTTATTTATACCTGTATTGTTCTTTTTTTTTCTTGTTCGGTAAGTATTTTCCTTTCCTTTATGAGACTTATGGCTGTAAACTTAACTTGACTACTTAAAGGTAGATTCTTTTCTTTTTCGGGACTAAATTACAGGAGTATAATTATGCAATCAGATCTTGGCCAGTGCCTAACAATCTAAAAAGATTAAAGGGAATAAGAAGCCCTGAGATAGAGATAGAGGGAAAGATAGAGAGAGAAAGGTAAGGATAGACAGAAAGAGAAAGATATATAGAGAGAAAAATAGAAATAGTTAGAAAGAGCAAGATAGAGAAAGGAAGAGAGAAAGATAAAGAGATAGATAAAGATGGAGAGATAGAAACAAAGAGCGAAAGAAAGAGTGAACGAGAAAGAGGGAGAGTGAATGAAAGAGAGAGGGAGAGAGGGAGTGAGAAAGAGAGAGAGGGAGAAAGGGAGTGAGAGAGAGAAGGAGGGAGAGAGCGTTTCCTTAAAAGGATTATATTCTTCATCTTACTGCTTGTGATAGCAGTAACTGCACTCAACTCAGAACAAAGGGAACGCGATTTCGATTATCACTAGTCTCTTGTTTTCGTATTCACTTTTCGCACCTTTCATTATGTATCTTACACATGAAAAGCGGCCAGCTTGCAGCATAGTTAGCGGCATTTCGTCCACTTTTATGTTATGAGTTCAAATTCCACCGAGGTTGATTTTACCTTTCATCCTTTCGTGATCGATAAAACAAGTACCAGTTGAGCAATGCCCCATCTCCTATAGTACTACTAGGCAAGTGATTTCTGGAAATTATCCGTCGGCTCAAGACCAAAAGTCCTCCGGAACAGACCAATTGATTTTCATCGAGGTTCATAGCTTCCCGAAGACATCTTCGATCTTACTTACCATTAATCCTCTATAGAATTCTATGATAAAATATCCGCGAACTGCATTGTCCGACAGGTAGAGGACTGTCAGCATCTGAAGACATTCTAAATGCTAAGCGCTCTGCTTCCGGCTACATTTGATGATGAACTGTAACTTAGTCAGAGAAACGATCTGCAGAAAAGCACGTCTAGGAATCGGCAACCGCACATGCACTGCTTCAAGGAAAAGTTGGAGATGTCGTAAACTCGGTGTGATAAGCGCAGCGCTCAAGGAGAAGATAGAGGGATAGAATAGGGGAGAGTACCCAAAAGTGGAAAAGCGCGGAAGGATATACTTTCAGGAGGGAAAAGGACATAAGACCAGGCCTTCAAAAAAAGTATACGAGACAGACGAAAGATGGAAGGGATACTGGGAGCTGGGTGCAGATTTAGAAAGACTTAATATTTCCACTCATAAAAACAACAGAGCTGACAGTGTTATGGGAAGTGAACATCGTTAATGCCGAGAAACGGAAAGAGAAGAGGTATGGGAGATTAATCGAAGAGTGTGAGGAACAGGGGTGGACTGTCGAGTATTACCACCTGGCAGTAGGGGCTAGAGGCTTCATTGAAACGAAACTGGCGACGTTATTTAAGAGAAGGTTTGTCGACAAAGCCAGTTTCTCTATATATGGCTGAAACGAGAAGACCCGAAATGGCTCGAAAGTCATAACATGCCGACTGGGAAATAGCGTCTCTAGGTGAGGCTGCCTGGCACTTAAGCAGCATTGCTGCTTGACAGGTGGGCCAAGGGAGCAATCTCATTCATTGTGCACCTTCCTCCCCGGTGGTTCGATGGCTTGTACCACCAAACAGCTAGTCGGCTCTGGCTGCTGGAACTGAAACTAACACGACGCTGTTGGAAGGTAGGTTTTGAAAGGACACAGGCCAAACTTACGGGTCTTTCCCCTCCATTGGCCCGTTGAAGTTTATATAGTGTTACGTGACAGTTAGCTGATGCTGGCTGCTCGAGCCTACCGGCAAGTATTTAAGGTGAAATTTGGCAGGATGGTCATTCGCCCGTCATTTGTCGATGCTGCATCGAAGAAACCAAAGAACAAAAGGCCAAAGAAAAAAAGAGAAAGAAAGAAACGCACTCAACACCAGAGCTGAAGACACCCCCGAAAGGAGCGGGGAGCGTCACGTCGAAAACGGTAGAGCAGTTGCAGCCGAAACAAGACGTAGTTCCTCCTGATGATGTCTTTAGCCACTGGATCCTGTAAAGAAGCTGTTGAGGTAGCGAATCACGAAACGTAGGTGGAATTCCTCCTCTTTACATTTATACAATTACAGTCGTAGTTTGTGAAATGGTATTTATATTTATAATGGTATTTACAGTTGTAGTTTGTGAAATGGTTGTGAAATGGTATGTGAAATGGTATTTTCTCTTTATAATTAGCAATTATCAATTTCCATTCACCCTTGACGTACATTTTATATACATATTCTGGTATACTTTCATTCTTTTACTTGCTCCAGTCATTGGACTGCGGCCATTGTGGAGTATCGTCTTGAAGGGTTTAGTCAATCAAATCCACCCCAGTACTTATTCAAAAAATAAATCATCTATTACTTGTTAAGTCGGTGTCTTTTGCCGAAGAGCTAAGTTACGGGGCCATAAACAAACCAGCACCTGTTGTCAAGTGGTGGGTGGGACAAACACAAAGGCACGCACACACACATACCTATCTATCTATCTATCTATCTATCTATCTATCTATCTATCTATCTATCTACCTACCTACCTACCTACCTACCTACCTACCTACCTACCTACCTGTCTGTCTGTCTGTCTGTCTGTCTGTCAGTTTGTCTGTTTGTCTGTTTGTCTGTCTGTCTGTCAGGTTGTCTGTTTGTCTTCTGTCTGTCAGTTTGCCTGTTTGTCTATCTATCTATCTATCTATCTATCTATCTATCTATCTATCTATCTATCTATCTGTCTGTCTGTCTGTCTGTCTGTCTGTCTGTCTGTCTGTCTGTTTGTCTGTCTGTCTGTCTGTCTACCTGCCTGCCTACCTACCTACCTACCTACCTACCTATCTATCTATCTACTTGTATGCCTGCCTGCCTGCCTACCTGCCTGCCTACCTGCCTGCCTGTCTGCCTGCCTGCCTGTCTGTCTGTATATCTATCTGCTTGCCTGTCCATTTATCTATCTGTCTGTCTGTCTGTCTGTCTGTCTGTTTATCTATGTATGTATGTATGTATCTATCTATCTATCTATCTATCTATCTACCTATCTATCTATCTATCTATATGTATGTAAGTATACGATGAGCTTCCGCATAGTCTTCGTTTATCAAATTCACCTACACGGTCTGCGCTACACAGAAGACACTCGCCGACCTTAACTCCATAGCCATGCCTTCGCCTATATATCGAAAAAATCATTGGTATTAAACCTGCCTTATTAAGTTGTCTTCTTGAACGATTGCAGAAGCAGATGATGTTTCTTTGCGTTTAGTACACAAATTTATTATTATAATGCTTCAGCACTTTTGAAAATTTATAATTATTATTTAATTATATTTAACCCTAATTATTTTAAAATATAATTAACCATAATTATCACGGAATTATATTTAAGTATAATTATATTAAACCGTAATTCTATTTAATTATATTATTAAATCGTAATTAATATTTAATCATATTTTACCATAAATATTATTCAATTATTTTTAATCATTAATTATATTTAATCAGGTGTTTATATTCTGGAGTGCCAAGTGAACGCTGCACATCCATCAAAGATGGTAAATTTTCTTTATAATAATTGTGTTATTGCACTATCACGATATAATCAAGTACTTAATTTGTTTCCAAATGTAATAATAATTTCTAATTTAGGCAGAGGGCCAATCATTTTGACGAGGAGAGATTAATTGATTAAATTGACCTTAGTACTTCACAGGTGTTTTATTTTATCGATCTCGGAATAACGAAAGGTGAAGATGGCTTCAGCAGGATTTGAACTTAAAAAAACTGGAAGAATTACTGCAGGGCATTTTGTCCGATATTCTAAGAACTGCCAACTTCCCCTCTCACCAGAATCTAATAATCTTTTCTACTAAATGCACAAGGTCTGAAATTTTGGAGGAGGGGAGTAGTCATTTACATCGACCCTTGTGTTTCACTGGTACTTAATTTATCGACCCCGAAAGGATAAAAGGCAAAGTGGACCTCGGCGGAATTTGAACTCAGAGCGTAAAGACGGACAAAATACCGCTAAGCAATTTGCCCGGAGTGCTAACGATTTTGCCAGCTCGTCACCTTGAACCCGGAATCTAATAATTCGCCATCAGAAACCATAATTAACGCTTTGCTTGTTCTGTGTATCGGCTGTGATACACAAGGTATATTTCTCCAGCGTCCATGCATCATATACGATACACAGTCCCGATTTTTTTCGATTACCAGAGTAAGTTGGGACTTATAAAAGGAAAGCTTATATTACTCAAAACATATGAAACAAAGGCTAAATAAAGTCTGAAAACGAGCGTGGACGTTTATGAGAAACTTATGAAAATACATTGGACAGGCAAATAGTCAAGTTAAACGGAAGTTTTATTATGTACAAAAAGAGCCTAAAACTTTTGTTAAGTTGCTGAGTAATACATTGTCAGAGTAATTATTTCATCAAGGTAACACATTCTGTAATAACCATACACCACTTCATTTAATTATATCTAATAATATTTATGATTCAAACATGACGGCAAGCTGGCAGAATCGTTAGCATGTCGGGTAGAGCGTTTAACGCTATTTCGTCTGTCTTTACGATCGGGGGTTCAAGTTCAACCGAGATCGACATTGCTTTTTTTCATCTTTTCAGACTTGGTAAAATAAGTACCAGTTGAGTGCTGCGGCTGATGTGATCGTCTTAACCCCTTCCCTGAAATTGCTGACCTTGTACCAAAATTTGAAACCAATTTATTATTTATAGTACTCTCTTATTATTTAAATATACTACGGCGGTGGATTGGCACAATTGTTAAGAGTGGTGGACAAAATGCGTTATGGTATTTAGCTGTGGCTCTCAGCTAAAGTTCCCATTGGATATTTTCATTTTGCGTTCGATAAAATAAAGTACCAGTACAGCTCTTAGATCAATTCAAATGATTAACTCCTCCCACAAATCTGTGTCGTATTTCCGTTTGAAACATTTGCGGCAAAATTTGTAACTTTTTTTTTTACGATAATCAATTAGAATGTTGATTTATCAGAGGACATATCAGAACAATGTGAGTCGTTCGATGTTCGTGTTTTTCCCAAGAGAAAGAAGAATGAAATGACTTCTTATTCGGAATTGAAATCAAATCTCCCCCTCGATTCGCCGAAGCTTACCTCTGGCTACATAGAGGTAACTTCATTCTACATCGACGCAGGATGGATATATTTTGTTTAGCGCTCTATCGATTCTACTAACTAATTACTCCAATTTCACCATTTTTAGCGAAAATATCAATTTCATTTGGGCAAAGAGAAACGTCTTGTATTTTTGAAAAGGTTATAAATTAAATGGAAAATTGTGGTTTTAATATCTTTCCCGAAAGAATTAGCAACCTAATTGAAATGAACTGGCATCAACTGAGCTGTGAAACTGGACTGCGATCTCGAATTATCGGAAGCTGAACTTTGGTCTACGTTACTCACTGGTTACTAAGATGTTTTTTTGTGACCGATTAGAAGCCACAATGATATTACAGTATGTGATATGAAAGAATGAATATTCATACACTACGAGAAGATGGCAGAGGCGTACTTTAGCACCGTCCCTTCGCCAAAGATTTCGTCTTTAGGTTCGCTTATGCTACATTCCTGGCAATATCATCTTAGGATAATGAACAATGTGTTTCCCCTGTGCGAGTCTTATGAAATAAAGAGACATGCACAGGACTTCATGCACCGCATGCAGTTCTTTGGCTACGACCAGAGAGGTAGGATCAAAATGTACAGAGGGGGCTAAGAAGAAATTAAATAATATCATAAATAAAGATGACAGTGGAACCCGTCCTAGATACCGGGGCAAACATTGAAACAGAATGCAGAGGGTTTGTGATAAAGCAAACAGAAAACACATGGTACGAGGCAGATAGATGTCAAAGAGGTATGTTTGTAGAGGACACGCCACATGTGGAGTTAACCAGCAGGTTTAGGAAGGCTCTGAAAGTAATTTATTTATACCCCTCAGAAAAATCTTCTTTTAACTGTTGTTTGAATTCAGTTGGTATAAAAAATATCAGAATACAGGGAAGACATTGCAAAGGAGTAGTACCAACAATCGTTATTTATAGTCATTAGTGGCGAAAATAAAATGGCTTCGAGCAAGAATCGAAACCCTATCATAGTACCCGTCATACAAGAACTTACCTCATTGTTCTACGACGCTCATTAGATAAACAGATTAAACAAAATGCTGTATAGTTTTCATTTCGGAAAATTTATATCTTCAGTGTCTTGTTTTTCATTTTTAATAAGGTAGTTAAGAAAATAACTAGCACCCAAGATTTTTGCTGGTCCCCCGGTTCTTGTGAAAGAAAATGACGACGACGGAAACATCCATTACACAGATTCTGCTAACAGTCGATCAAAGTGATTGAAATATATTGCAGATTTAGATTTTTTTCTGTTTAGCCAGGAAAGGAAGGACAATACTCACAATTCCTTCGAGGTTTGAGAGAATGGGAAGATGTTACCCTCAAACCGGAGACATAGCCCGAATGTTTCCAACAGTGGAAAATCTGTTTAAAGCACGTAAGGCTCAGATGTTAGTGTTTAATCGGGCGTCGAATTAGCTCTAAACTACTCCAAAGAACTCAGAACACAAGGAGCTGGAACCATTACCACAAGGTATCTCTGCCAACTCCCTGTTAAAGACTGGTGCTTTGTTTTTTATCGACCTCTGAAATGATGAAGTGAAAAAAAGTAGACCTCGGCAAGGTTTGAAATTCGAAAGCAGAGGGTTGGTGCAAACATCTCAAGGAGTTTTGGCCTACACATTAACAACTCTGCTAATCAGCCACCAAAAAACAAAAGAAAAAACAAAACAAAAAAAACTGAGTTTTTATATATGTACCAAAGGGGCAGCGGACCCAGTACTTTATTACTATTTTATAGTATTGTCTCCGGAATGATGGAAAGCAAAGTTGGCCTCGGCGAGATTTTAACTCGGAATGAAAAGAACAACAATAATTTTCGCAAGGAATCTAGTTCGAAGCTCTAACTGCTCTGCACTGCCCAAGTGTCCGGGTCTGCTAATTTATTTTACCGACTTAAAAGCGTAGAGAGACGAAACAAATATCGCCATAACGACTTGGTCAGTCCACGGTCTGTAAATGCTAACATAGCCCCTAGACCCACAAACAAATACACACATCAACACTCGCCTCCTCAATCCTCCACAAAGCAAAACTAAAAACGACAAATATATCTTTATAATGAAGTCACTAATTTGAAATGATATTTCTTATTAACTTCGCAAACGTTGAAATATTTGACTGAGAAAATTAAAGCTTACAACACTTGTAGCGAACAAACTCAGTAAGTCCAAGAAGAAGCCTCTATATGGTTATTCCATCCGCTAAAAATAGCAGCCTAATCATCTTGAAATAAAACACTTTGCAAAAAAAGAAATAAAGAAAAAAGGAAGGTGGTGGTAGAAGGACATTATTAGATCATGTGCTTGAGTAAAAGATGGAATGGTCATGGTCGGAACATCTTTGATCAAATGTCTGGTCGGTCAAAGTTGACATGGGAGCTACAGAACTGTACTCAATAATTTAACAAAATATAAAACTATCACACACACACATATACACACACACGTATATGTGTGAGCATGCGTATGTGTGTGTGTGTGTGTGTTCGTGTTAAAATGTGCTGAGGTAAATTCCACGGTCTTTAATACATATTTAAAATTATCCATAACGATGCTTAATACAATAGCAATTAACATCCCTCTTTTTCTCTTTCTCCCTCTCCTTCTCTCCTTCCTCTTTTTCTCTTTTTTTTCACTCCCCTTTTCTCCTTCTTCTCTCTCTCCATCTCCCTCTCTCTGTGCATATATATATATATATATATATATATATATATATATATATATATATATATATATATATATATATATGCACGTGCATATGTATATATTAATCACTGTTCTCTGCCTAACTATTGATTTCTTACCTCGACGAAAGATCAGAAAATTGTTGGAGAGGAGTTTAGGCGAGGAAGCGACACCAGTACGTGCATACCTGGTGCTTTAATGTATCGATCCCGATGAAATCGATAAAAGGTAATGTATATAAAGCGAAGTTGATCCCGACTGGATTTAAAACTGTGTGAGTGAAGAGGATGAAACAAAATCTGCATAACATTGAACCTGGCGCGTTGCAGCCATAGTTGTTTGTCTCGTGACTAAAAGCTGGATTAGGTACGAAGAACCCATTTTTTTGAGTAGGGAAAAATAGGAATATTTGAATCCCATCTCTCTCTCTCTCTCTCTCTCTCTCTCTCTCTCTCTCCCCCCCCCTCTCTCTCTCTCTCTCTCTCCCCCCTCTCTCTCTCTCTCTCTCTCTCCCCCCCCCTCTCTCTCTCTCTCTCTCTCTCTCTCTCTCTCTCTCTCTCTCTCTCTCTCTCTCTCTCTCTCTCTCTCAAAGGAAAGCTTTAAATGGTTTTGACTCGAAGTCGAACTCGAGTCACCAAACATTTGCCTATTCTATGATGTGTATCATCCGCTGACGGAGTCTCTTAATTTTAATATATTTGTTAAACAGCAAAATGCTTTGCAGCATTTCGCCCGTCTTTACGTTCTGAGTTCAAATTCCGCCGAGGTCAATTTCATACTTTCGGGGTCGATAAAATAAGTACCAGTTTAGCATTGGGGTCGACTCCTACTCCCCTGAAATTGCTGGTCTTGCGCCAAAATTTGAAAACAATATATTTGGTAAACGTGGTTTTTGTCTTTAGACTGAGGCCATTCTGGGCAAGGCCTTTAAGTGTATATAACCAATTACATCAACCACAGTAAAGCGTAAAGACCCCGCTTCGATCATGAATGACCGTGGGATTGCACCTAGAAAGTTCCCCTCCGAGGCACAAGTTCGAGCAATGTCATTTATGTAAGACCAGCAATCACCCATGCATATCAGCCTCTCTTCTCCACGCCACCGATGTTATCCAAGGGAAAGGCAAAGGTCGATACAGCTTGGCACCAGTGACGTTGCAACTCATTTCTACAGCTGAGTGAACTGGAGCAGCGTAAAACAAAGTGTCTTACTCAAGAACTCAATATATAGCCCGGTCCCGAAATTGAACTCACTACCTCATGATTGTGATTCCGACGCTCTAACCACTGAGCCATCCGCCGTCAACCACACTACTACTTATTTTATCGACTTCTGGAGGATGAAAGACAAAGTAAAGCTGGGAGGAATTTGAACTGAGAGCGTAATAACCAAACATGACAAGGTAATTTGGTCAAGGACTCTATCGATTCTATCAACCACCCGTCAGGTGTTATATTTATATCTAAATTAGGTAAAATACCACATATTAAAAAGGGTAGCGAATGGATAAAGAGTGAGATTCAAGCATTTGTCAAAGACATTAGTGGAGTACAAGCAAAAGGATTTGCCTATAGTGGAAATGTAAACTGTTTCGCGAACACGACTTTCTGAGAATTTCTTGTACCATACATGCTATCTCCTTAGTTAGTATTGGTTTCAAAGTAAGGCGGTGAGCTGGCAGAAACATTAGCACGTCAGGTGAAATGCTTAACGGTATTTCATCTGCCTTTATGTTCTGAGTTCAAATTCCGCCCAGGTCGACTTTGCTTTTCAACCTTTCGGAGTCGATGAATTAAGTACCAGTTGCATACTGGGTCGATGTAATCGACTGGCCACCTCCTCCAAAATTTCGGGCCTTGTGCTTAGAGTAGGAAAGAATATTGGTTTCAAAGTTTGGAACAAAGGCAGCAATTTCGCGGGAATGGGTGGAGGTTAAATCCATACCGGTTGACAAGCGGTGGTTGACAGACACAAGAACAAAGATATATATATATATATATATATATATATATATATACAAACGTGTGTGTGTATATGTATATATAATATGATATAATTTAATATCTGTCTATCTATCTTTCAGGTTTCTAATCAGTTTCCGTCTGCCAAATTTACTCACAAGGCATAAGTCAGCCCAGGGCCATAAGTAGAAGACAGTTGCCCAAGGTGCCGCGCCGTGGTACTGACCCTGAAATCGTACGGTTTCAAAGCGAGCTTATTGCGCTTGTAATATAAAGAAACGTAATAAAGTTCCGACCACCACTACCACTATTGCTTTCACCACCACCATTGGCATATTGGATAATCTAATTATATCTACATATACTATATTTGCTATATCTAATAACATACGGGATGGTTACGGTTGGAACAACTTTGATTAAATGCCTGCTCTATCGTGGCTGAAGTAGACTCATTCAACTAAAGTTTTTCTAATGACTAGAACAAGTAAAAGAATATAAGAATCTCTCTCTCGCTCCCCCCACCACGCACAAGCGCACACACACACACACACACACACACACACACACACACACACACACACACACACACACACACACAATGATTCTTACAAGACTAATTCTGTTCCTTTCACTTAAGAATTCTAACGTAGAATCCTCAGCCATATTCTAAAACTGATAGAAACACAACTGTTCTTGTAAGAATTATGATGCATTGAGTACTGAACTTTATATTACGTTACCCCCAATTTTCTAAAACGAGAATGTTCAACAATTTTATATACAGATAAGGAGTTTAACTGTCACTAATCCGGGATTCATTAATCCGGCAACTTCGATGATTTGGGACGGTGATTTGTATCTGACGGCCGTTACTTTACATGATGACTACTGCTATACTACTTGCCTTGTCTTGCCATTTTCAAAACCATTGTTCAGAAAGTCAGCTCCTCCCCAACATCTGTCTGCTCTCAAGCTTGCCAGATTAGAGAGGTTGAACCTATGAATCTAATGCTCTTAGCTTTGTTTTTCCTTGGGGCTAGCCAGATTGGAGCAATATAGAGAATAACCAGCTGAAACTGCAAGGATAATCTGGATCTCGACTGAAGAAAGAAAAAGTCGATTACTTACTGGTAGTTATTTTATCGATCCCAAATTGAAGAGAGGCGAAGTCGATCTTGGCGGAATTTGAACTCAGAATGTAAAGTTGGACGAAATGCCACTATATGTATATATATATATATATATATATATATATATATATATATATATATATACACACACACACACACACACACACACACACACACACACACACACATTATTTGATTCTATGTTCAGTTATAATAAAAACAAATTTTACGTTAATGTGATGGGCTACTCTATACTTTTGTAGAGTATAAATTTATAATTCTTAAACAAGAATGTTGTTGACAGTGACTTATATATATGTTACTGGTATTAAATTGATATTAATTAATATCGAATTTTTACCACATTATGTTAATTATATATATATATATATATATATATATATATAGCTAAATAAATGTCATTTAGAGTTGGTTCAGATGCCATCTCTTCTATAACTGGAAGTTGTTCAATTTTTTCTATCGTCCTCATATTAACGGATGATGGTCTATTCAAAAGTGCAGAGAAATGTTCTACCCAACGCTTATGAATAGAAGCGGTGTCAGTCAGAAGAAAACATCCATCTTCTGTTCTCACTGGAGCTACTGAAGAAGATTTTGGACCATATACCTCCCTAACATAAGAATACAAACAACTGGCATCATTTCTATCAGCTGCTTCTTGTGCCCCTTTTGCCCTATCATTCCACCATTCCTGTTTAATTTTCCTTAGAGCAGTTTGCACCCTCCTTTTCAGCTTTCTGTAAGTTTCATTTGAGTTGGGATTCAATGACTGAGAGAGCAGTGTATTGCCTAAGTTTTGTTTTTCTAAAAGTAGATCATGAATTTCTGCTGATCTATCTGAGAACCAATCTCTGGATTTATGAGATTTAAATCCCACTGACGAACTTGCAGCCTGAAATACTTTTGTTTTGAAATCTTCCCATAAATTGTTTGGGTCAAGATTAATACTTTCTATAGCGTCGTGGAATCTTTGCAAGTTGCTTGATAATTTAAAGTTTGCAACGTTTAACTTTTTGGGTATCTTAGGACCAGACTGTCGGTTTTTAGGTTTTATCGAAAAATCTATTTTGCCACGCAGTAGATGATGGTCAGTCCAGCTCTCTGCCCCTCTCATGACCCGAACGCTAGAAACGTCTTTCATATCACATTTCCTAAACAAAATATAATCTATGAGATGCCAGTGCTTAGATCTTGGGTGCATCCAGGTGGATTTATATTTATTTTTCTGCTTAAACAGAGTGTTGGTGACAACCAGATCATTCTCAGTACAAAACGTCAAAAGAGCTACTCCATTTCTATTGCATTTTCCAATCCCATGTCGACCTAAAACAGGCCATGAAACATAGTCCCTTCCAACTCTTGCATTGAAATCTCCCAAAATGACCAGTTTGTCAGAAATTGGTACTTTCCTCAATAATCTTGCTAGATTGTCATAAAACTGTCCCACAGTTTCCTCAGAATGGGACATTGTTGGTGCATAAATACTGACAACGGTAAGAAACCTACCTTTTGTCAGTTTGATACGGCATGACGCTCTGCAATGGAGGACACTAATGTATTCTTGAGAGCAAACCCAACACCAGATTCTCTACGCTGACCCTTAGGTAGGCCTTTCCAGAAGATAGTATATCCATAAGCAGATTCCATTACTTGACCCTCACCAGAGAGACGAGTTTCAGAGAGAGCAACTATATCAAGGGAATATTTCTTTAGCTCACATGCAATAAGTGCAGTACGCCTTTCTGGCCTCTTCGTGAAATTATCATCAAGAAGTGTGCGCACATTCCAACAGCCGAAATTCAAACGATGTTTATTTTTACTTTTTCTTGAGGACTGTTTGACCACAGTGGCAGGATGACGACCGGGTCCAGCCTGTGATACACTGGGACACCTGCCGGGCCAGACCTGTTCCCCTGATGTTCCCAAGCCTTTTTTGCCATTTACTGAATTTGTTTCAGACATTTTAAAATAAGTTACAGGTGCATTTTTAGGTTTCTGCCAACCAACCAATTGAATGATTTTACTAAGATTTGGAGTACAGGAAGTACCTGTGCAGATGAATAATTTTTAGTGGGTGTAGCTTGCACTGCACTACCCCCACTTATTAGCCCAAAGAGAATTGACAAAACCAGGAATTTCCAAGGCCTCAGGTTTTATTTCGGAGATTTCCTTCTCCTAGGTAGATTACCAACCAAGGTTAAAGAGCTTCTACCTGCCCATGAGGTAAGCCGTCCCATTCCAGACACCTAACCGACACTCAGACACTCTGTAAAGTGATCAAATATCACTCCGGTGACCGATGTGGAGCAGCTCATCAAAAAAAAAAAAAAAAAATATATATATATATAAATAAAATATAAAAGATAAAAAATAGTATATTTATAAAATTAAAATTATTATTCATATATACATATTTACAGACATTCACACACATATACACACCCATACATATATATATATATACATATTTACAGACATTTTGTTGGATGGTCGTTGACTGTTCAGGAGTTCATCCGCCCTTTGACAGGTCTTATTTTTCGTCCTGCAGGGTGTCCAACAACACCCTCCTCACCAAGCAAGCCTGGTGGGGTTGCCAGTTTAGTCGCCGACGACCCGACCATGCAACAGGTTGTACTGGATTACATGTTACCAGTAGCACTGAAGAGCGACCTGACATAAAATTTTTGTTAAGGGAAAGTTACTTGAGGTTGTCAATTCATTTGTCTACCTGGGAAGTTCTGTTCAAGATGATGGAAATCTTGATACGGAAATACACCTGCGAATTCAAAGGGCAGCAAAAGCATTTGGTGGCTTGGAGTCACGCGTCTGGCGCCAGCGACATATAAATAACAATACAAAGCTGGCTCTTTACAAATCATTTGTCTTAACATCCCTATTGTATTCCTGTGAAACTTGGACCTGTTATGAAAGGCATTTTAAAATGTTAGAAAAATTCCACCAAAAATGCCTTCGTCATATTTTAAGAATTAAATGGAATTCTTTTACTCCAAACACAGATATCCTTGCATCTGCAGGCATCCCCTCAATTAAAGCCATGATTTTGAGGAACCAATTGAGATGGTGTGGCCATATTGTTCGAATGGCAGATGAACGCATGCCGAAACAGCTGTTTTATGGTGAGCTTGCAGAGGGGAAACGTTATCGGCATAAACCTAAAAAAAGGTTTAAGGATGGAATAAGGACTGCTATGAAGTCAATTGGAATGGCTCCAAAAGATATAGAAGTCCTCGCTTCAGATCGAGTTGGATGGCGAACAAGGGTGTGGAGTGGAGTGAAAGCATTTGAAGAGGCCAGGATGATGCAAGCAGGGCTCAAGAGATATTTAAGGAAAAATGTAAAGACTGAGAAGGTGAATGACAAGGACCTTTTTGTGTGCACAGTCTGTGACAGACCATGTCTGTCCTTGGCTGGCCTCAAATCTCACCTGCGAACCCATGGAAAACAAACCTCATCCAGCTATTCTGATTATATGTCTGTGCACACGTTTGAATGTGGTGTGTGCCAGAGGGTTTGCAAATCCAATGGGGGTCTTAAAAGACATGTTAGGATCCACAATGAGCAGAACTTACTTGCAGGTATTGGTAGTGCAAATCAGAGGTGCAATCTGTGTGGGTGTTTTTTCAAAACACTGTCTGGTTTAAAAAGCCACGTCAGACGCCATGAAAGGGCTAAGGTGTAGGTGCAGGAGGTGGTCAAACTCTGTTTAAGGAGTAGACAACCACCATATATATATATATATATATATATATATATATATATATATATATATATATATATATATATATATATATTTGTTTCTTTTGGTGCGAAGTTATATACAAAAGACAATTCAACATTAAACTGAAGGATTATCCAATACTTTTTAGTAGAGTACATATTTATTAAATATTACTAGGAAAAGGGTGATAGTGATTTTTAGTCTACCCGATAACGGTGAGCAAGTCGAAACGTCGAAGTCTCTGTCAGCCTTTCCTTGTAAATCTATAAACATAGGAAACATATTTGTTTGTGGTAACTGTGTTTCTTTCTTTCGGCATGTGGACTCATCATACTAGCCTATCTAACGTTATGAAGATTATCTAAGCACGTAGGGGAGAAGAGTTGAGTACTCATACCTTTAAATTTCCCTGCACCATGATCTGAAATGTTAGATTTTTATACCTCCATCCCGAAGACGAAATCCGGACCTACCCAATGTTTCTTTGCTCCCATTACTGGTTGCATATTCTGGTGATCTACATCTGCCAATATTATGGAGTAACTCCGAGTCCCCAGAAACAGTTGTCGAACTTGTAACATCATACTTTCTCCCCTTTAATTTTCTGTGTTCTATATTCTGTGTGTAAGTTTGCTCTGTTAATATATAGTATCTATATATTTATACTTGAATATTTATCGTCTGAAAATTTTCAGTCTTTGATTTCTCTCTATTTACATGTATATATGCATCTATATTTTGTATATCAAAACCAAGCAGCTTTATTTGCTTATTTGCATCATTGTGTGTGTGTGTGTGTGTGTGTGTGTGTGTGTGTGTGTGTGTGTGTGTGTGTGTGTGTGTGTGTGTGTGTGTGTGTGAGTGTGTGTGTGTGTGTGTGTGTCTGTCTGTCGAATTAACTTGTCTCTAGGCTAGGCTAGGCCGAATTTACTTGTCTCTAGGCTAAACCGATAATAACCATTCCCTGTTCTGTACTTTATTTATGAATGCATTTTCAATAATACATGATTAATAAAAACCATGTGTGCTAAAATCTTGTTCTTATTATGTACAATCATCGATACAATTGTCCGACTCATCCCAAAGCATCGTCCAATTGCTACCATTTCTTCAACTTTTTCATGGCGTTTTATCATAGCTAGTTATCTTCCAGTGTTATAGCATGACGCTTAGCACTTTCACTATGAATTTTCTTAAGAGCCATGGGGGCAAAAATAAAGTCACAAATGAATGAGAATGAGAAAGTAGTCGATAAACAGACGTAAACAAATCTGAATTCAAAACAATCGCGGGAATCACGAGTGACGACGACGCCTAACGGTAGATATTGGAACTACAGTGCAATATGAGCTCCGAAAGACCGATAAATAAGACAACACAGCTGATTTCAGCATATATCTTGTGTTTCAGTCATTAGACTGCGGTCATGCTGGGGTACTGCCTTAATTTTTAGTCGCATGAATCGACCTCAGTACTTCTTTTTTTAAGTCTAGCACTTATTCTATCTTTTGCTGAACTGCTAAGTTGCAAGGGCATAAACACACCAACACCGGTTGTCAAGCGGTGAGTGATGGGGACAAACACAAACACAAACACACACACATAGATCTATCTATCTATCTATCTATCTATCTATCTATCTATCTATCTATCTATCTATCTATCTATACGACATGCTTCTTTCAGTTTCCGTCTACCAAATCCACTCACAAGGCTTTAGTCGGCCCGAGGCTAAAGTTGAAAAGATTTGCCCAAGGTACCATGCAAGGAGACTGAACGCGGAACCATGTGATTGGGAGGCAAAATTCATACCATCTCAGACATTTCCTCGTAACTTAACAAAAAATATGGGAGAAAGAAAGGAAGAACGAATATGAGAAAACAAGCGGCAAGAGCAAAAGAATTTGAGAAAAATTTTTTTTTCTCCGGACAGATAAAAAAGAAAAGAAAAAAAAGAATAAGTAAAATGAAAATAAGCAAAGCAAAAAGAAAGAACTCCAAAGAAACTCGTTCCTCACACCAAACAAATAATAGTGATTCCGTCCTCCTCCAAAAGAATGGAAAAGTTAGAAGGAAAATATATGATGT